>NC_011670.1:339816-615952 GCF_000150955.2 Phaeodactylum tricornutum CCAP 1055/1 | reverse complement strand
GCAATGGATTTGCACGTGCGACTGGATTTGGGAAAACCGATCCAACAAAACGTCAGGAAACGTTCTGGTGTTTGTCGGCTGTGCGTTCTTGGCTTCCAAAATCGCGTGTGGTACCACTAGGCGTACCGCGAGGGACGTCAAGGTAGGATTGGTGATCCGCACCAAAACGGCGAGTTCGGACGGTCTCGACATCCCGTGACCGACGACTTCCATGTTGGGTACCACGTGCAGTGCGCTGGCGTCTTTCTTCCACCATTGCGTGTGACCTGTCCGGAGACTGGAATCGCCCTCGAGTGGATTGAGCTTGGGTTTGACCAAAATGCCAGGTCGCGATTCTTCCAATTCCGGCACCGAGCGGAGGCTCCAGCGAAATCGTAACGTCGTGGGCAGCGGCAAGAGTTTTGACGAGAGTGCAACGTTCCGATCGTGTTGGCGACGCCGGACGACGCAGGGTTGCATTTGCCAGGCGATGGTGGACAATGCACCGTCGCTGACGCTACAAGGCAAGAGGGTGTCCGTAGTGATGTCGGTATCCTGCATTGTCAAGGGTACAATACTCGGCGGAGTTGCTATTGTTGTAGGGGTGCTAGCCGACAGCTGACGTCCTCGCTTTAAAGAATCCATGGTAGACCACGCTTGAACACAGGACGCGAAATGCGCTTGCACGTCGGCGGCGTAGCTGCCACGTGGGTCGTTTTGGTTGTCATTGTGGTCTCGGGCCCGTTCCAAAGCTACGGCTAGAGTAGCCAAGTCACGTGCGGTGGTTGACGTTGACGCTGTCGTCGACAGAGAGTCTGTTGAAACGGAGCAGGAGTGTTGCGAATGCCACTGACACACGTTGCAGTGGTAGTAATACACTCTGCTGTCGCTGAGTGTCATTTTGACTGTTGGGGTGACGGCGGCCAAGCAAAGAGGACATTGCTGACAGGTCACGTTTTGTGGACACTTGTTGCCGAGCGTAGTTACCGCTGTACTGGCGTCGTAGAACTTCAAACACTGTCCACAATAGGCCGAATCCACCGTCCGCGTCGTGGTTGTTTTGGGAAAGCGGGGAATAGACGTGGATAGCGCCCAGACGGATTGTTGTCGTGACGACAGCGACGATCCGTCTGTGGAGACGCTCGCTGTGTTGATAGGTACGGTCGATGTCGTCGTAGCTGCCACGAAGCAATCCGACAGAGGCGCAGGGTGTTGGTATTGATCCACGTACAAAACGTAGGCCTGCCCAGCGCTGCTGGAGCTCGATGACGACGACGATGGGATCATCGTTTCCAAATAGAAGTCTCTACGCTCCACCGACGCGATGCGACGCTACGTGACGCTTCTGTTCGATCGAGACTCCGTGTGAGATCTGTCAATCCAAAATTTCCGATCGTCCCGTCCCCGTGTACGCAAACCGATAGCGAAGTCGAAAATGGGAACTGTTGCTGTTGTAGTTCGGTAGGGTGTTCCCAGTTTCGAGCGTGAAATCGGGACAACGACTTACCTTTTCGACGGACGGATGCCATACGGTAGCCTCTTGGGAAACTGCCCCCCAAGCCAATCCGGGAACGGCAACCCGTACATGACAGACAGAGATACCTTGATGAACGGACATGTTATAAATACGGGCCCAAAAGTCGATCAGACGTTGTCTCTAGTCCGACCTCTCGGAGCAGAAGAATCACATCGTTTACAGTTACGGTTTCTGTTACAATAATAGTAGTAACAAAATAACACCGGCACCATTGACCAAGTCAGGTCGTACCACAACTCCCCTCCGGAACACAACAACAACCTCGGCATAGCCCGGACTTTCCATCAGAATACATCCACATGTCACAAGCACAAAGTGCGTTGTTGCTGGTAATTGTGGGTCGCAACGAACCACTATACGAAGCCAATCTTCTCGCCTCCGCCAACAATTCGACGGCGGCGCAGCTGCAGCAATCCGAAACCATGACTCGACAGAACTATTTCGTCACACACTCTGCCTTGGATCTCGTGGAAAAGGCTGCTTTTACCACCCACAGTATGTACTTACGAGTTGTTGATAAAGTAAGTATTACAACGATCTAGAGTGGGGCCCGATGCGTTCAAGGCGCTTGCGGCACGATAAAACGCCTTACCTACATTACGACACCAATTCACCCACCACTACCAAATTCTGCGCTCATTACTTTTCCAAAATATCTTACTTTACTGACAGGTCAATCAGCAGCAAGTATCGGCCTTCTTAACGGCCGGTCACACAAAATTCATGTTATTGCACGGAGGTCATCGTCACCGCCACAACGAAGATACCATACGGGGATTTTTTCAAGACCTTTACGAACTCTACGTTAAGGTACGTTAGGAGTTCGTGTGTGCCAGCATACTGGCTGATACATACGTCAACTCACACATTTATTGTGAAATACGACGTAATCCACAGCTAGCCCTGAATCCACTGCGACCCTATGATTCTCCCATTCGTAGCGACAACTTTAACCGGAGAGTGCGGGCCTTGGCAAATCGGTATTTTGCGTAAAAGTTACGTACTTTGTGAGGTGACGACAGTGACTTTATGGGCAGAGTATAGTAGGCTGGCTCTCTGGATACAAAAACACTCTTGCAACCGCGAAGCTCTAGAAAGGCTGCGAGGTCTATTTATTCCTCACAGTCAACAAATATCATTGTGAAGCCTGTCAGGGGGATAAAGAGCAGTGTCAATTACTTGCATCATCAGATCCGTAAGTACCAAATGTGAACCACGCCTGGTCTTCAGACTTTCTTCCTTCAGCTTTGTGGGATATGGAAAGAGACTCCGCTTTCAGCAGTATCCCGAAAGTCAGGTATGCCAAAATGATGTTATCTGGTCTCGAGTATAATAATAGTATTGTTGACAAGTGAGTAGGATTGATATTGACTTGTTTCTGTAGTCGCAAATCTATCGTTTTGTATTTATGATTCCAGATCATAGAGTGGTGACGATGCACACTATATTGAAAAACATTATGTTGATCAAGTAGATTGATCGAAATTGATTTATTGTCCGATAGATTAGGTAGATGTAGGATGTATCTAGCTAATCTTGTTTTTGATCAGATTGTTGTTTAGCATTTTACTAATTAATAATCTCCGTAATTAATTAGCAGTGAATTTCTCAAAGGATTTTTCATTGAACTGCTACTGAGAAAGAACTTGCTACTCTCTTGTCAAAAACAGCATTTTACTAATAATCTCCGTAATAAAATAGCAGTGAATTTCTCAATGGATTTTTCATTGAACTGCTACTGAGAAAGAACTTGCTACTCTCTTGTCAAATCGAGTTCATTGGACGGCTGAGAGATATTTGTCACGTGATTCGACATATGGTTTGCTCAAGTCTTTCATATTTTCTCTTCAGTTTATTTGTTGTTGGGCTTGACACTGCTGGAATTGGTCAAATTTGATTGATTGCTACGAAGCACTGGCGAACTTTATCCTAACGACACAAAATTATATTTTTTTGCAGTGCTCATGATTTTCTTTATTGACTGGATTGACCTTCTGTAAGATCAGACAGCCTTTTACCAACTGAGTTTTCGTAGCGTTAACCCGTAATTTGCGGAATAGATTTTTTTAACTGCAAACACAACTGGACCTGATGAATTTAAGCCATTTCTGCATTTTAGAATGATACATCGTCTTAGCTTTAAGCGCAACTGGATGAAATGTCGATGAATATCTAATGTCTATGACATAAATGCGAATTTTAAGCTCAATGGCAAGAGCTTCTTTTCTTTCCAGAGTACTTATTCCTGTTTCTAACAAAAGCAGAATTGCGTTATCATCTTACATTTCACCTACAAAATTTTCAAAATTCTGGCGATGTTCAGCAGGCTTGAAGGCGATAGGGAATGAATTAGAAGAAAAAATAATATGTAATTGAAATAATTTATAATTGAAATATTTGTTGATTACCTTGCAAAATTCGAAGGAGGATGCAGATAGCTTTGTGACATAGGTATTGTACCGATTGGAAAAATCAAGCGATTAAAAGGTCTCTCGAGTTCAATCAACTCGGAATGAGATGCTCGTCTGTAAAGTTTATAATTTAGCTACAATGTTTGGCCCACCCTAAATACCGTGAGTTTCCGCAATTTATTCATTTCGTAGTGAAAATTTAAAACGCAATAGAGATTATTTGCGGAGAAGGAAATAGGTGAAGCAATCGCTTTTTAATTTCACGATATTCGAAAATTCCTCGGATTTATCAGCACGGTTTTAGCTCAAGGGGTGCCGTCGGTAACACTGAACGATACTTTTCCTTACATTTATACAATAAAGAAATCTAAAAAATTTCAATACAGGCGTAAGAAACGTGATGGGAAAGGAAGCGAAACTTCAATGGACAGCTCGAACTTATTTTTGATAAATAACTGGAGACAAAAAAGGCCTGATTTCACGCAATGAGGCTTTTGCAACCTTCATCATGAGCTACATACGTTCTAACTGTGCAGCATTTCATCAACGGACGAAAATGTCAAAGAGCAGGATACTGGTAGAATACCATCGACGAGTTCAAAAAAAATTCGCCCGAAGATAAAATCCCAGTCTTTTAGCCGTAACGAAGGAGAGTGGTCTCTTCACAGTCAATAAGAAGCTTATATTATAAATTCCGAATGAATTTCAAGGCCCGTATTTCTCACTCTGTTTTGAATGACCTTCGCAGTCAATTAAAACATATTCACAAATTCCGAATAAATTTCAAAAACAACATAGATTGCTCCTTGTGAACGAGTTAATCAGAGTCGTCCAATTGTGCTTTGGAGGATGGACCTCGTCATTTTCTATGAGCTTTGCTTACAGTCAATTGATTAGTTTGTCTCGGATTCAAGTCTATTTCACCCACTTTGTATTTCGAGAATTTTTCGTTTCTTTAAGAGCACCCACTTTGTATTTCGAGAATTTTTTGTTTCTTTAAGAGCATTTTGAAACAGGAAAGCTAAAAACATTTGTTGAGGCAGTCACATGAAGAGAGCACGAATGCAATATCTAGAAGATAGCTATGCTATGGGTTTACAATAGAAAAAGAGTTTTATGCTTGTTTTGTTTGAATACACTTTTGGCTATTCAACTCTAAAAAATAGTCCTGTGGACGCAATCTCTTCTTATAGTCGTGAGTTTTCAGCTTGGGGTTTTCTTACAATTCTGAATATGCTTCGCACTCGAGCCATAATACGCATCGTTGATTATGCAAAGTTTCTCTCAGGAGTTTTACTTACTTAAACTTACCCTCCTTTCACGAAATCACAGTGAGGCCCGCGGCTCTCCGCAGCCTGAGATCGTCCGATGAGTACCATATCGCTGAGTTTTCAGCTTGGGGTTTTCTTACAATTCTGAATATGCTTCGCACTCGAGCCATAATACGCATCGTTGATTATGCAAAGTTTCTCTCAGGAGTTTTACTTACTTAAACTTACCCTCCTTTCACGAAATCACAGTGAGGCCCGCGGCTCTCCGCAGCCTGAGATCGTCCGATGAGTACCATATCGCTTTACTAGGTACGAATCGCCTGTGAGGTCCACCTTGTTGTCTCTTCTAACAAAAGCTGCTCTCTAGCTTGAGGAAAGCTTGTATTTTTGTGTATTCTCCGGATTGAGAGTGAATGCGAATGTTTCCTTTGACGTCCACCTTGTTGTCTCTTCTAACAAAAGCTGCTCTCTAGCTTGAGGAAAGTTTGTATTTGTGTATTCTCCGGATTGAGAGTGAATGCGAATATTTCCCTCGACGATATTGTCGGCGCGTATAGTGCAAGGAAAGCACCAATCGTCTTTTACCAGTGAGTACTGTGAAGGAGAAAGGATAAGTGGCTGATTCGTAGGGATGGATGATGCTTTGGAAGAATTTCAACTTTGTTTGCACTTAATGTAAGTTACCATTCGTGCAGATGGCATCTGCCAAGTCTCAAAATGAAACAATTCGTGCCGACGGCATCTCACCAGTGAGTGCTGTGTAGGTAGTCTGATTCCTATGCTTTCGAAGAATTTGCTACAGTCAACGTTGCACTTACACTTACTATTCGTAAAGATGGCAGATCTCATCTCCCAAGTCTCAAAATGAAAATATTCCTTCCGATTGCTTCTGCCAAGTCTCACAGTGACAGTGAATAGGTAGTGGATAGATATTAAGATTAGGGTTAGGGTTTTCTGACTACCATGATAGAGACAAAAGAATCATGTTTGGAAAGATAGAATTTTGTGACATTATAATCTGCCAATCCTTGAACGCCTACGGTGACGTAATGAAGTTTTTCGATCGTCATTTCCACCACTGTAGAGCTACTCTAGAATGATTCTCGCGACGTTCGATACACACCGATCGGCAGACCGCCTTAAATTCGGTGTTTTGGACCAAAACACCGCAAACACCGCAAATAACATTTCCAAAAACACCGCAAACAAGACTGAAATAAAGCAAACAAGACTAACATTATGATTCAAATTTTCGAACCTTAAAAGGCCACTTCAGTTTTCCCATAGCGAAAAAACCTTTTTTACTGGAGCTGTATAGTTGTTCCTTTGTCCTCTTCTCTAACATAAAGTATAGGTTTTTACAATAAGGCAGATTCAAATGTTGCCATAAACATCCTGTGACAGTTGCAGATGGCATTGATAAAGCTGCCATTGTATACAGCAAAATTGATACAGTTCTACCATCAACGGTTCCGTTTGAGCTAGCTGTAAGTGGCATGTGCCAGTTTACTATATTTCTCATAAAAAATGAGCTCTAGACACCAGCGCAACATACAAGCAGAAGAGAGATCTTTAGACATCCATTGCCTTTCCCAGGGCCCATCAAGAGGAAGCTTTTCCCAGATAAAAATGCTTGTACTCCTCTTGTCTATGAGATTAACTGTAAGTCCTTTCTTGGATTGCTTGGCATTAGAAAACAGACAGTCTCCTCCCTAGCAAAATTTTTATGGAGACTTTTCCTTCCGAAACACACAATCTCCTTACTGTCAGTCAGATTTATCAACAACAGCCATAAACTGGGAGAAGGATGCAAGCCAACAGGAACTCACAGACTTCTCTCTTGAAGGAGGAGAACAGTCCGAAAGTGCTTTCCTCTCATATTAGAAAACTGCGACAACACAGTGACAAGTAAATTTTACAGTACATATTATATACGATATCATTGCGACATAAAGTTGTTAAGTATAATACGCTAGGGTTAAGAATACCGCAAACACCGCAAATAAAAGTCCCGATCTCACCGCAAATAAGCTATTTGCGGTGTTTGCGGTGTTTACCGAATTTAAGGCGGTCTGCCGATCGGTATCGACTGTGCAAATTACAAACCAACAATCCACCTCTCAACCCCCAACTTCGTATCTCGGCGTCTTCAACAAGCATTATCCGCCTAAACTTATTGTTGGCTTGCTTGTGAAATCATTGCAAGAATCAGTTCTAGACGCACTTCACTGGTTTCCTTCACCGAGAATCTTTTGCTTAATTTGCAAGCCTGACAAAGAGGGGTGCCATGAAAGGATATCTCTTTGCTACATGGGCCTGCTTGACGATCTCTTCAAATGCTTCTACTGAAGCCTTTGCCCATCGAGGGCCCCGAGCCCCTTGTGGACTGCACGCTTCCAAGTTAAAGACGATGGACTCTGGTAAACTTGTCGATGTACCTACCGAACCAATTTTGGGGATGAGGCCTGGAACGTCGGGCTTGCGCAAGAAAGTAGAGGTTTGGCAAGGCAAATCTGAATCCAACAAGCATTACGTCGAAAACTTCATTCAGAGCCTTCTTGATACAGCTGCCAACGAAAATGAGGGTTGTGTACCAGATACGTAAGTACAATCATGAGTCAGTCATTGCTGCAGTTGGAAAGATGCCCCACTGATGTTGTTTTCTGCAGTATTCTCGTCGCAGGGGATGGAAGGTACTTTAATTCAGAAGCAATCCAGATCATCTGTCGTGTGTTGGCTGCCAATGGTGTTCGTCGAATTTGGGTGCCTTCGAAAGGTATTATGTCGACGCCAGCCGTGTCGGCAGCCATACGAAACCGCGAAGGTGGAAAGTGCGAGGGGGGTATCATTTTGACGGCCAGCCATAATCCCGGAGGCCCTGGGGAAGACTTTGGTATGTGTGCACCTGGGAAAGATTACGATGCTATTAGTTGTTGACCAGGATTTGTAGTGATTAAACCGCTGTCGTACTTTGCTCCGTTTTAAGGGATAAAGTACAATCTTGGCTATGGACAACCCGCCGGAGACGATTTCACCGATAAGGTCAGTGAAACGAAATCCTTGCAGCATGTCCGGATAGTGCTTTACTGGCTGCAGCAGATCATCTGCGTCGACGAAGGAATCCGAGGTTTCATTCCATTTTTGCGAGCGAAAATTCCGATCACAGTCAAGTGACGAACTGTTGGCAATTGCTCTATGTATATCTCCAAGCCTGTGTGATGGTTTATTAATATACATTTGTTTTCACTGATTCTCATCTTCCCTGCTTGACAGATCTATGAGCGGACTTTAAAGATTAATTCATTCAAGACGCTGGAAGGTGTTGACGATGTTGACATCAATGCCCTGCCTGGAATGGTCCATGAATTGACTGAAGTGTCGTCTGTTGTCATTATTGATCCTTTCACCGAGTATGTGACTGTATTAAAACAGTGCTTTGATTTTAGCGCATTGAGGGAATTTTGCCAACGCCCAGATTTTACGATGCTGTTTGACGGCATGCATGGAGCAGGGGGTCCTTTTGCTCGTCGTATTCTCGTTGAAGAGCTTGGTCTTCCTGAAGTAAGTCGATCATTGTTACATCATGATGTTCTCTATACTACAACTCTAAACTCTATTTTCACACGGACAACGTTGTCTTCTCTATGCAAGAGTTCATTGATGCGTTGCAATCCTCTTCCTGATTTCGGCGGGGGCCATCCGGATCCTAACTTGACGTATGCAGCAGATTTGATCAAAAGGATGGGTCTGCTGTCAGACGGGAGCGAAAATTCTTCAATGGCTATTTCAGATCTTCCAACCTTAGGCGTGGCCAACGATGGCGATGGAGACCGGAATCTGATCGCTGGGGCTGGGTGCTTTGTCACACCGTCGGACAGCCTGGCAGTGATTTGCGACAACTGGGAATCAATCCCTCATTTCTCCAAAGCGGGCGGCCCACGTGGTGTTGCTCGGTCAATGCCGAGTTCAGCTGCTCTGGATGTAGTTGCGAAAGCACGCGGTATTCCGTGTTTTTGCACCCCTACAGGATGGAAATTCTTTGGCAATTTGATGGGCTCTAAAGAGCTTTTCGGAAAGGCAGATTACACTCCTTTTCTTTGCGGAGAAGAGTCTTTCGGTACTGGTAGCGATCATATTCGTGAGAAAGATGGACTATGGGCAGCGTTGGCATGGTTGTCCATTTTGATGAAGTCCAACGATACCACTTCAGGTAGCCCTCTAGTGAGTGTGTCTGACATCATAAAGAATCACTGGAAGAAATACGGGCGCAACTTTTACTGTCGATACGACTATGAAGGTAAGGTGCTCTGATGCGGAGAAAAGAGAAACCGCGGATTCTCTTTTGAGAAATCACCTCGATCCGTCTTCTCACCATTATATTATTCTTCAGGGGTTGCTAGCGAGGATGCCGACAAGCTTATGGAATACATTCGAACAGAATTTGTCCACAAAGGCACATCCACAACGGCGGACGAAACAGAAATTAAGCTGATTAAGGCGGAAGAGTTTACGTACGTTTCTCGCACCGCAAATAAGGATATTACACCAGAACTGCTGCGTTCTAACCTACGTTATATGATACTACACAGGTACACCGATCCAGTCGACGGGTCCAGTGTGTCGGGCCAGGGCCTTATCTTGTCCTTTCAGTTCTCCGACGGAGACCCCGCCCGGGTAGTTTTCCGGTTAAGCGGTACCGGTTCCACTGGCGCAACTATCCGCGTGTATTTGGAGAAGTTCGAAAAGGACTCTGCAAAGCACCACGTGGCCTCTCCTGTTGCACTTAAAAACTTGGCAACACTAGCACTTAGATTGGTTCGTATAGAGGAGCTCACTGGGCGCCATGCTCCCACAGTCATTACTTAAGGTGATGCGAATTTGCCGAAAGTGGATTATTGTATCGCCTTTTATGCTCTCTGTGTACCAGTTTTCCTTTCTGTGCTGCTTTCCTGTAGCTGTCCGCAGCGGCACGAACCGTCCGCAAAAGGGAATGTTTTATCAATAGGAGTATTACTTCCCCACTGGAACTCCAAGCGTGCTATTGTGCTATTTTTGCCAGCGAACGCGAGCAGAGAGCAAAATATACTGCTGCTAAGATTAGTTGCCTAGCAAGTCTATTTTTCAATTTTCTCTGTTGCACAATCTTGGCTCCCAATCGATTGTGCACTTTCATGCAGCTTTTCACTCCGAGATTGAGCATTTACGAGAACTTCTCCCAGCTTCTCTTCCGACTGGCGAGCGGCCCATGCAACAGCCTCGTAATAATTGCCCATTGGGAGTGTGCAGATTGCCGCAAAACCACAAAAGAAAGTGACCAGCCCGAATCCCCAGCGTATGTCGGCGCCATTCTCGTTCATTAGAGTGAAAATGAGAGGTGGTAGCCAGCCTAGAATCTGGCCAGTGAAAACGAATAGCCCCATCATTTCGGTCTCTTGACCTTTCGGTATAAGTGTGCATAACAGCACACGTTGCGACGGGTTAACCCATCCCATAGAGACCCCCCAAAAAAACGTAAAACCAAAAACGGCTGCGCGCCTTTCTGGTCCATTTAATGTCCACGCCGACACGAAAATCGAAACAGCCAATGACATGAGACCGCAACGATACGAATTGAGCGGATTAATCTTTTGACACACCCATTTTGAAAATAAAGAGCCGCAAATGTTTCCAACCATCAGAACCAGCATGGCCTTGGCCAAATCCAGACCGGTAAACTTCATCACCACAGTCAAGAATGTGACGGCAATCGATTGGATGACACCTGCACCAGCTTCGGGAGACCACAGTAAACTGAACATGAACCACTTCAACGCCCAATAATCCTTCCAAATTTTCTTGCCAGTTCGATGAACTTGTACGAAACCGGTGGTCAGCAATGTTTGTCCTTCGGGAACTTTGGACAAGGCTGGCCGAGGGCGGAATAGAAAGATCCAAGCGTATCCAATAAAAAGAGCGGCAACGCCAAAGCTGATGCCCGCTGCGTCTTTCGCAGTTTGCACCGAAGTGGCAATTGCTTGAGAGGGTAAATTGCGGACTTCTCCTGTAATAATGACTAAGCCTAGATAGACAACCTGAACCGAGTATTGCCGAATGTTGAAATGTGAAGTGTAGTGGGAGAGAACATTTTCGTCCAAACTCAAGTCGGGCAAATAGGCAAATACTGCCGTTGTGTGTACAAGTAGCGAGAAAGACAACGCTCCGTCTACACAGAGGATGAAGAACCAGTTGTTCGCGTTCACACTTATCTGAATGCCAGCGAGAACGACGGCCGCCATTCCAGAAACGAGCCCGAGTAAGCGTCGATGCGTGGTGTGATCGACCACTGCCCCGACGATGGGCATCAGAAAAGCAGCCACTACTCCAACGATAGAAGTAGTTGCGGTAAGGAGAGAACTTGGCTTCAAACCATATACAGTATTCGTACAAGTTCGCGGGTTCAAGCAGCCGGCATCTTGAGTAGCCAAACGAAGAATCGCCTGTCCAACGTAAGATCCGACTTGATTGAGCGGGCCCCGACCCGCAGAATCCATCGCCCAGCCGGCCGCTTCAGGTAAGTAGACGTCCCGAGTTGGATCCTTTACATGGAAAGGGTACTCGATAAACTTAAGAAACCAAGGGGCGTTACAGAGCTTGTCATCATTGTTTTCGACTGCTTCAGAAATGGACTGAGCGCGGCGGAGTTGGCCTTCCTCAATCTTGGGCATTTCCGTTTCGTTGCCAAAATGGTGAGAAGCAAGAGAGAGGGACCCGTCTTCCACATTGGATCCTGCTGCCTTTTCCGCCGCATCGTCAGACGCTGTCGACATGGCTGAGGTCGCAAGCTTCACTTCAGAAAAATTGAAGGAAGTACTTCCAAGGAGAGATTTGCGATTAACTGTAAATTTGAGTAGAACGGAGGTGTTGAAGCAGTAGCCTCCTGATAGGAGATGTATTTTACGAACGTAAAGTCCGAGAGCCCCGGGATGAAAGAATCGATGGTGAGAGTCGTCAAATTACTCAAAGTTCGGAACTATTTTGGACGGTGATTGCGAGATAGTTAATGTAAAGCTAAGCTGGGCCAGTGGCTCCAAGCCTATCTATCACCTGCGGGGTATGTGTGTGAACGTGAGCGGTCTAAAACCACGCGAAGTCTATGTTACAGTTAATTCTACAGCGTGTTCCGAAATGCGCTTTTAGCTCCGTCAGAACTTGTCGTTTGTTCAATTTTTCGGTCGTCAGCACACACGATACACACGATAAATCGATACTTTTGTTATGTTCTACACTATGTAAAGCTAATAACTGTAAACATAACGGTAAACTCCAACGAAGAGCTAGGGTGGCTATTTGACAGCAGATATGCCACACTATCGGGAAAAGAGACAAGGATCATCCATAGGTGGGAGGGATATAGAATAGAATCGGGTAGAGTCCCGATCCTATTTGAGAACCAGCGACTTACTAGAATTTTGCACGTATAAAAGCTCTGGAAACGGCCTTTCCGACTTCTCCGAAATCAAATTCCTATTTATAAAAATAAACCACCTTTCAAGACGTGTGGCTTCGAAAAAATATTATAAGGAAATGCCTGGAACTTACAATTAACATAGAGAGATTTTCTTATCGCAAAAAAGCCCTATGTGGCAATGAATCAACTAACTGTGACAAAAATACAGGTTACTTTCATGAGTCAAGCGCGGAGACCAACATAAAATAACAATATGAGGTGCCCCTCAGATTTATATTTTTGAAAACAAAAATTAAAAATAAGAACGCCGGGAGGTCGTCTCTGATTGCTCATTGTACCATACCTCAAATTGTAAATTTGGTCTGTATTCGGTGTATAATTGAATTCACTAAAAGTGAGTCAATTTTTTCGATGAGACGTGCTGACTATCCATGCCTGATCGGACGACCAGATAGATCTACTTGACATCCGTGATGGTACATTTAACCTCTTGGAAAAAGGACAGCGAGACTGTGTTGCAGAAATGATGCTACCGTTTTTCAAATTGACAATTATTTTTTGCATCAAACGATGAACCTGTATGAACTACCCGGTTCTGATTGAACACCAACTACAAAGTCCCTCTCCATGTATGATACATCGACTAATAAAATATCCATCATGAATGCCAATCTAGCTACATATTGTCGCTTGAAACTTTCTATCATTTGCCGCATATTGGCGGCTCACTCGTAACTGCTTCCATATGGTCGCTGAACTGTTAAAAGAGCCAAAAAAGGCAAGATCTCTGAGAATGCAGCGCCCTACATCCTTGAAAGACGACTCCATAACTATGCTCCGTTGAATAGAATTTTGAACAAAGCCATCCGATTTGGGGGCTCGCTCGCAATGGTTAACGCCAGCCAGAAAAGTCAAGATATCTGAGAATGCAGCGTCCCATATCCTTAAGAAAGGACAACTCCACGACTATGCTCCTCCTAAAAGGATTTCGAACAGAGCCGTAATGAGATTGGCAACAATGACTGGGACTTTTAAATAGCCAACAGCGTGCAACAATCCCACGGCCTGTGATCTTAGTGGGTTCCGTTCTTCCTGTATGTGGTTCAGATCGTCTAGACCGTACTTGGCAAGGAAACGTTTCCGATTCAGAACCATCACTGCGTTGAGTAGCAGAAGTCCCGCCTGCAGCGAGAAACGAGACAGACATTCAGGATGTGCTAGCCCACCGAAATCATACTTGCAACGACTTTTGATACGGCGGAAGGAAACTGAAGTCATTTCATCGGGAATTCTCACCTTAAAAATGTTCCAAAGAGACAATCCCATCTTCCGCACAACACAAAAATTGATCCAGATTTTGTAAGCTTTATATTAAAGCAGTTCGCTAGAGATATTGACGTAAGAGATTAGGCAGTAACTCTTGCTTTGCAAAATGAATTTCTCACGATGTGATGAGCGTGGGCGAGTTTTTATGCCAACCGTCAATCTGGTGTGGACCCCCGTACATTCGGGTCTCAGTGTACTTACAGTTGGAATGCTTATCCCTTCCCGAAGTTCTACGAACCAAATCATTTGATGGGACTGCATTTACTATTTTCACAGTCAGAAACGTGCCTCTACCCGTCTGTTTTTCAAGTCGCGAATCCATGGGAAGCAGCTTGGCTTTTCAGTATGCCAAATTGTTTGGCTGTAAATTACAACTAGAGGCTAGATATTGCAACTTGTGAGAGGTAGTTGATGTTGCTGACTGTAGTATTCACTTTCAGCAATCTCAATTGTTTGCAACCGTCCTCATTGAAATTACAAATTGCAGATCCACTTCAAATTAGAAGTAACAGTATGCATTTAACCGCGAAGTCTGCATTTCCGGGAAAGGCGCCACTTTGTAACTGTTTGTCCAGAGCACAGACGTCATTTACAGTTAGAGAAAAAAATGAGCTAGAGTGCAAACGTCAGATTGGGAAAATTGACTGTGACTGGGAATAAGCGAACGATGATCTGGTCCATGAAACGATGACGCAAACCTGCGATACACAACGCACACTTGCTTCCGGCGATATTTGGTTTACTTTTTTATTAGCGTGACTTGCCTTCTAAGCTTGTCGTAGCTCATCTGCTATTCCTTCCACCAATCGGTTTTCATTACAGTCGCTCTAGATAGGAACAGAGCGCCCCGGGATGTTCGAATCTCGTACGGGCAGGACGAGGTTCCTCACTGTTCTACTAGTGAGCGCTGGAATTGGCTCGGAAGGGTTCGAAGCATCCGGCCGTCCTCGACTACGGAATGGGAAATTGAAGACGCCCCGACGTTTCTTCGTGCGACACGCTACTATCGCCGAGAATGAGGCACCGGAGAGCTCTCATCTAGGTGCGACACCCCCGGATATGGTTGCCTTTGCTTCCGGATACACAACCGTATTTGAGGAGCTAGTATGTAAATCCTGCCAAGCATCGCAGGGAGAGGTACCAGACGATCTATTCGGAACCTATTTCCGTTCTGGACCCGCCATGTTCAGTGCTGGCTCAATTTTACCACCCAAAAAGTCATTGATCCAACCAAAGCAACCGCCAGTTTTAGACGGGGAAGACAAGACGCGGATGGTACCACACCCCTTCGAAGGCGACGGCGCTGTTCTGGGAGTAACATTCTCTAGAGAAGGAGATGTCACCGCCCGTTTCCGATTCATTCGAGGCACTCCTTTTACGTACGAACGCAAGAAAGGCAAACGTGTTTATACTGGTATGGATTCTACTCGGATGGAGGGCCCGTCAGCCGGTGGCGGCTTAGCCAATGACCTCCCTCTTCCACTTTATCGTCACAACTTGATGCCAGGGCTGAACAAACTTCGGAAAAATACCGCAAATTCTCGCGCAATCTATTGGGGGAAGCGTCTCTTTTCGCTATGGGAAGGAGGACAACCGCACAAACTGGATGCGCTTGCACTGTCAACAGATGGGAGATCGATGTTGGGAGGTGCTATAAAGAAGGAAGCAGATCCGTTCGGAGGAAAGATGATTTACGATCCATCCAAAAACCGCGCTTTGTTTTATGCGGTATCTCACGAATCAAAGGACTCCAGCATTGTTTGTTACGAATTCGACGACAAGTTCCGCCTGATAGAAAACGGACGGATCGAAACGACAGTACCAGGGTTTGCTTTGATAACAGACTTCGCCGCGACCGAAAACTACGCCGTGTTTGTACAGCCTCCCATCGCTACGAATGGGATGAAGTTCCTTATGGACAAAGGTCCCGGTAGAGCGTTGAAAGTGGAAGACCGACCGTCTATCGTTCACCTCATTCCACGTCCCGAGTCTTCAAAGCAACAGATGTCTTTACCTCTCCCGATCGATTCTCTTTCGGATTCAAACTTACACTTTATAAACGCATATGAGGACGGTGGTTTGATCATTTTTGATGCATTCGCTCGGACGGATCCAAAATAGGCGACAAAGTGCTATCTTGGCCTTGGGGATCGTCCTTGGAAGAATACCAGGCGTGCGCCTCCAAAAAATCCCTTTGGCGGTACACGATAGACACGCAGAGGGGATCCGTTTCTAAAAAGCTCATGTTCAACGACCACTGCTTTTTTGGTGGGATTAACCCTGCTGTTAGTATGAAAGAGCACCGGTATATCTACATGAATGTCGGGGCTTTGGGAGCGGATGTGGCTCCACCTCAAGGGATTGCACGATTTGACTGTGAAACAGCGGAAAGTCAAGTCTGGATGCCCGAAAATTTTGAGTTCTGCGGAGAACCAATGTATGCTAGACGAGCGACAGAGGATGGATCAAACGACCCTGGGTACATTTTGTCGGTTCTCTACAATGGAAAGAAAAACGAGAGTGAATTGCTAATCTTGCAAGCCAATAAGATTCCGTCGGGGCCAATTGCTCGCCTTCCCTTAGATATTGCCATTCCACACGGACTTTTCGGATGCTTCAGTACAGCTGAGGAAGCTACGTCCTGGTCGACGGAAGAAATCGAAAGGCGGGCCAAACTTGCTGACAAGATGGAATCCAAGGGAAACATGTGGAACGAGGTCCGCAGCGAATTTTCAGGTCTAGGTTTGCGGTTTTCGGACATGGACGAGTATGGGTTTGATTTTTTGTTTTAGTGGCTGCTCATGATAGAATGTATGAACTGTATTGGAATCATAACTGGAACTACTTTACTGTTCTACTAGCGATAATTCGGTGTGGGCGGTTACTTGGACCATCGTCGTCGATATTTATAGATTCAAACGATAAAACCCAATGCGTCCAAAAGATCCTTGCGTTTCTGTGTCATGCAGCTCTTCTGCCCATTCAACAACAACTGATACTGCCTTCGTTGATAAGTAAGCCAGTTCCGTAAATGAGGATTGTGTTTTTGGCGAGGCATGCTACCTGGCCCATGTAATCGCACGTACTCAGCATACTCTTTGTACTTCCGATTCCAAAATTCTTCTAGTGCATTCCATTCGAAATCCAATTCTTTTAGGAGTTGAAGTCGCTCCGGATTAACTTTTATTATTCCTTTGCGGGAACGAGCCATGTTGTTCCTTTGATCGCTCACCCATTTGCTCAGAGGGGGATTCGTCGGATAGTCCTTCGGCACGAGACAATCTCCGTGATGGGCGTGATAAGCTTTTAGTTCTTCGTATCGAGCCAACCAGGACGCTTGATGAGCATCCCAACAAAAGCCAATCTCGTTCAGTTTGGCTTCTCGTGCTTCGTTCATTCCAGTCAACGAATCGTCGTCTTGCTCTTTCCATGCCTTGTACTGCTTCTTTTGCAGACGACACCACCAAAGCAATCGTTTTTCTTCTTCAGTCATGTAACTGTCATCCATATCGTAAGGAAAGCGATTGTGTTTTTGGACAAACGCTCGTACATCTTCGTAACGTTTTTCCCACCAATCGTCCCGGGGACTGAGTGGATAGCCCAGTGACTCGAGTTGGGCTGAACGAGCATCCGTGAGCGACGAGCTTTCGCCCTGCATCTTGAGGTGAAACAAATGCCGCTGCTTGTCTAACCAGGTACGCATGGAGCGGTCCTCTGGGTAGGGTAGAGTCCCTTGTTCGTCGCGGGTCTGGGTCGCCACGAACGCTTCCAGGGCCATGAATCTTTTCTGCCAAATAATCTCGTTGCGGATTTGCAGGGCTGCCTTTGTTTGCTCATCGGCGTTGTCTTCCATTTCTTCTTCTTCTTCTTCTTCTTCGTCATCTTGGTTGTCTTCATTCGATCCATTCCGAACGTCATCACTGTGGGTTTCGTGGGAGGAAGAAAGATTGGCCGAGAAGAATCGGGTGGAATGGTAGTACCAAGGGAGACTCGATGGGTGATGTTGCCGCGTTTTTACCGTGTAACGAGTCGTTGTGGAAATGGTTCGACCGACCCTTTGGGTAAGTCCCGCTTGTGGCCGCCTTTGAAAAGGAACGGATAGGGACAACCAACACGGCAGAACGACCAAGGCTCGGGACACCAAAGGGGTCGATGTAGCGGCTCGGGTGATCGCAACGGAAGGGCTGGTCATGGGGAATCAATTTTCTAAAAAGTGACTCGCAGCTTCCACAATGGGCATCCACAACAAATGGTAATGACAGCAAGAGCAACAATAGTACCACACACCAATAACAAACTTAGGAAAGGAGGTAGGTAGTTGCCGAGGGTAGAGAATTTGTTAGTGTTAGTGTCCGATGAAAGAGCACTTGAAAGGGGAGCGTGAGGAACCAAATTCGAATCCAGCGCTGCCGACGTCTGCTCCCTGTGTTTGTACGTCGTACTGGCCGTTCCAAAAGATACTGGCACCTGGAACACCTTTTGTGGTTGGTGATTGCAACGTTGGTGAAGAGCCAGTTGGAAAAAGTCCCGTTCGGTACTGCTGGTCAGACGTACAGACAGACAAACAGACAAACAGACAATAGGAGGGTACCGATATTCCGTTGACTGTGAGTGTGAGCTGGCTGGTGCCCTACCTGGAAACTACAGGGGTCGTCAGGGTCGTCTGGGTCGACCCGGTGCTGCGACAGGAGTATCGAAAAAGAGATTGCTTACAGTTGCAGGAAGTTTCCACAATTCCGTTCCTGTTCTTTGCCATCCCGACGACTCCTGCTCATTACTACATTAGCTAGGCAGTTGAAGATCGCAGTCCAAGAATCGTCTCCTACCGCCGCTCATTCTCAGCCGAATTCCGTCGAGCGCTGCGCTTCCGAACTTTGCGAGTTCACGGGTGTGTACCGCAACGAGCATTACCAACGCCCTTAGCCGGACAAACTCTCGGTACGGTCTGCCGTCCGCAATGGTGCGCCGATGGCACGTCATTGCTGTTCTTCTACTCTGCTGTCTCGTGTCGATACATTCCGGGAAGGTCTGTGGGGCGTTCCATTCCTCTCCAGGAATGCCCTTTCGAACCAATCCCTCTACCCAACCCGTCTCCGGCGCTGACCAATCGTCTGTTTTCGTTGATGGTCCATCTCGGGACCGGGCGTTCTCTTCTCCCTTTGCGCGCCTTACCATGGTACCTGCCACACCGTCTTGCGTCTCCACTGGTACACCAGTACCCACCGTCACCACCAAACGATCTTGGTCGGAATCACGAGATCATCCGATACGACCAGACGACGCACGATCATGCACCCCGTCCGCCTCGAAAAGTGATGTCGACGACGTTCCCAAGAATTCTGCGTCTCGCGAGGAGGAGGAGGACCGACCACCAGAATCCGGATCCGCCCAACCCGCGGGACGCGGCGACGACTCGCTCACACGGACCGAAGCGGCTCCCGACGATCAACGCAAGGCTGCCAGGATACGAGCCGCACTGTTGGCCAACCGTGCCGCTGGTACGAGGCCACAACGAAGGAACGCTAATGCGACAGGAAAACCCACCAGTGTGGGAGTTCGTCGGATTGGCAGTGCCACCCATGCCCGGCAAGCAGAACGAGCCACCCACAAGGTTTTGGACATTTTGCGCAAAGCTGCTCCCCGAAAGGATCATACGGACCCGCCCACCAAAGCATCGCTCCGGTCATCAGCGTTAGCCAACACGGCAGCCTCCACCACAAAATCTATTATTCACTCTGTTATTGATGACTTATTGGGAAGTCGTAGAAACAGTGATCCCCGCACAGGAAATTGGATACCACCTCATTCAGTACGCAGCACGATCGACTCGCTACCGCGTTCTCTTCGCTCACTCACTCCGAGATGGGACTTTTAGGCGAACCAATCGAATCTCCCCGCACCATCATCCTTGCGCAGGATGGAGCCGTCTCGGTGCAGTTGGCTACTCCGTTGGACGACGTGGATATTGCCAACTTGCGTCTATCCGTCTTTTCCGACTTTTCGGCCGACTTACAGGCCCAGTTCTGCTCCCGGTCCTGTCAAGCCATGGTCCGACGGCGGATGCGGGGCGCCACCTGCATCGTTGCGACCAAAGCGACCGCGCATACCGAACCAAGCACCACGTCGCGCGTTATTCTGGGTAGTGCCGAATGTAGCTTTCACGAATTCTACAATACACAGTTAGGCTCCCGCCGGCCACGGTACGGACTACTGTACTTGACGGAAGTGGCGGTCCACCCGTCCGCGCGACGGCAAGGCATTGGATTGCGTTTATTGGACGCCATGGACCGTTTGGCGAGGGATCGTCACGTCGAAACGCTCTATCTGCACGTGGACACGATGAATCACAGTGCCTTGCAATTATACCACAAAGCGGGCTACCAAATTGCACCCGATCGGGATGTCTTTTTGGACTTTACCTCCTCATTGAATCTACATCCGGGAGCTACCAAGGGTAGGGATCATTTTCTACTATACAAAGATCTGAGACCGGACCCAACATGGTTGCTTTCGACGGAGCAACATTGCCAGGAGCGCTGGCTGGGAAGAGAAGAAATCTCGGCTTGACTATAAAAGGCGATGCGTGTGTGATAGAGAAGAGTCACACTGCGTGCCCAGAACTCATTACCCCAATTTTCTCCTTGATAGAGAACTTTTTTGAGAGTATGTGTTGAATACTTAATTTACGTGGTTCCCTGCTGTAGAGTAGAGCAACTTGCGGTACAAAGAAGCATCCATCACGGCTAAATTGTTCTTCTCTACCACTGCAAAGGAACAATGCTTTGTAGCCTTGCTGTCTAGCTGGTTTCGCTTCATAGTCCCTACGCGGCCAGCGAAAATTTGCACATGTCACCCTCTTTCATTGCATTATATTCGCTGCGGTGTAAGAGGAGACTATTTCATACACGAACTGTCACTCCCAGGTTACGTAGCTTTGCCAAATTCGTGGCGGCACATGCGACAGTTTGCTAATGATCTGCCAGTCACCCGCTCCCCTCTTCATACTCTCTAATATGCGATATTGGGTGCCGGGCACCTGGAAATTTTTGCTTTTTAACCAACAAGCGGATTCTGGTGGGGATTTGTTTCTTTTGCTAGCTTGGCTCATTCACTATCGACACACATGGTGATCAAACACTTCCTGATCAGCTTCATAATTGTACAGCTTCACTGAAGACTCCCCATTTTTCTTCCTGCGGAGAAGATGATTGAAATTAAATCATGTATTCTGTATATTCTAGCTTTGTCTGATTGCAGGAGCAACGCCCTCAGTACAATTCGAAGCGCGGCATCGACTCGATTAATCTTTACTCTGCCACGATTTTACGAGGATAAGGTGGATGATGCCATCTATCCATCACCTCTTCACAATATACACGTTAGAACTATACTGTCTGATGACGAAGCCAAGGCATGCTTGAGAATATCTTCAGACTTCGCAAAAGCCACTGGCCGTTGGGATCGACCCGATTCTGACCGTCACGCCTCGTACGCAACTTGCGATTTCGCCGTTGAAGACTGCACGATCCTAGAAGATTATTTAGAGAAAATTGGCTTTACTGGTAGGATATTTGACGAGCTGAACGAGGTATACGGCGTCGAACAGGAAGACATGTCATTCTTGGATTTATTCTGCGCTCATTATCAAACGAAAACTGACTGCAATCAAGGGTCTATGGATCGCCTGGAACCACATCGAGATGGTTCCATTTTGTCGTTTTCTATTACCATAAACGACCCTGATGATTTTGAAGGTGGAGGTACTCTTTTTGATGGCTTGCGCGATGTCGTGTCAACATCATCAGTATTGAAAAACGGTGGCGTGGTTCGACCAACTAGAGCAGGCGATGCCGTCTTCCACTCTGGAAAAGCCCTACATGGCGCCAATGCCATCACGTCTGGCAAACGCACTGTTCTGGTAGGTTTCGTAGATGTAGCACCATGGTGCGAGAGACCGGGAGCACTCTCTGCAGCGTGTCGCGATTGGGGCCGGATGGATGTTGCGAGTTTGCGATACGAACGTCAATCAAAAAAGACAAGGAGCGGCGCCAAGGGCTGGATTCTGAACAACTCAAGATGGATGTCGAAGAAAACCAGTAAGGGTGGCGCTGGGCGAAGTCACCTGGAGGGCTTCAGTCCAGCCTTTGCCTCTGTCGAAAGTCGAGCCGATAAAGAGTTCCAGCGCCAGAAAAATCTTGAGACAGAAGACAAGCTTCTGCGAACAATTCTCCTCTCCAAACCCGAAAGCAAAATCAATTTTTTTGGCGGGGATGTGACGGTCTTGTAGTATGCCGATGTCAAAATGATCGGCTAGCGTCTCTGATATGCGCACTTATGAATCCGTAGCTCTAAAGCAGTAACGTTATTCCGTAGCGGAAAAACTCCACAGTCAGACTAGTCGGAGATCAAATTCGACTCCATTGTCAATTGTATCACTGTCATAACGTTTTTTGTTTGCTGACAGTGGAAAGACGAACACAGAAACCTCCGAATCCCTCTGGTCGCTTACTATTAACAGTAACCACTAAGGATATTCTCTTCGCCGTAGCGAGAGAAGAAAGTGTGATTCACTCTTCGGGATTAGCAGGAGTGAAAATTACACTATTTGGAAAAAAATGGGAAAAAAAGCAATTTTCGCGGGAAATAGCTTTTCAACTAAGCTTTTTAATTCGCTGTCAATCCATATGCACTGATTAATCTTCATGATTGCTTACGGCAGTTGAAACTTCAAAAACTCAATCCTCTCCCAAGCTACTCTTTCTGCTTTAATCGCAGAGCTCCAATACAATAGTGGTATAATATATTTAGGAGGCCTCTGCGAAAAGAATGACGGACGGTGAATTCGTGAAATAAAGATACTTAGAACCAAATCAATTTTCCCAAATAGTGTAATTTTCACCCGTGCTCATCCCAAATAGCGAATTTTCTCATTGGTGCAGTTTCATCTTCAGGGTCCGATCAACGTTCCTCTTATCACCTGCGTGAGTGAATCCGTCCGTTCCTCCACCAAGAAAATGACACCATTATAATCATCCGCTGTCTTTTTTAGCAAGGAAATCATATATTAGTCCTTAATGTGTTTGCCTGTGAGTCTTGACGTCGCATCATCAGCCTGAATAGCGCTCAAAGGAATCACCAAGGAATAAATTATCTACTGGGTGACTCAAGAAGGCTGTTATGGAAGCTCCGGCACATTGGCCCGCTGAAGTTGTTCGCACATATGCTCCGATAAAGCCTCTCGGAAAGGGAGGATTCGGCTCCGTTGTCCTTGCCCGGAAGAAGAAGCAAAACGAGAGCGGTAGCAATCAAGACGATGAGGTCGCCATTAAAGTTGTCGGCTCCGAAAACGTAACTAAGCAAGAAAGAGGATACGCTCACAGGGAAATTGACATTTTGAAGGAGCTTGACCACCCCAATATAATGCGTCTACTGGATTATTGGGAGCCTCCCCGCACAGATCATACATGTGCAGCTGTCATGGCACTCAGCTACTCTAAGGGTCCAACTTTACAAAACTTGCTTGAAACTGGCGGCGCTTTGAGTTTCAATTTTGCCCGAGTAGTAGCTGCTCAAATCGTGGACGCCGTTACATACTGCCATTCGCGGGCAGTACTCCATAGAGATATTAAGCCGGACAATGTCGTCGTATCTGTTGCATCGAAGCGCGAAGACAAAATTTGGGACAATGAAGGACAAACGCATAATACGGACTGGGAATATCTTTTGAAGAAATGGCGAGTCACTCTTATTGATTTTGGGTTTGCTAGGGCATTGACGCCGGATGATATGAGAAAGCCCCCTCCTAGAATTGCAAAGCTTGACATGGACGCTTCAACTCGCTCAGCAGGAAGTGCATCTTCCAATGGATCAAATTTGAACAAATCCTTATCAAGACTATTTTCGCGACAAATGAGCTCGTTGGGAAATAGAAAGTATGCCGCCCCAGAAATAACCAAGGATATACGTCAGTACAAGCTTTCTTATCACTCAAATCCGGACGTAGATGTGACGAAAACCCTATCGGATCATGTTTCGTTCTACGGACTTCTTGCAGACGCTTATTCCCTGGGTAACACGATCAAGTACATGCTAACCGGAGCGCCTCCTGACGAGGACGTCAATCAATTGATTTCCTTGAGCAATCACCCACTGGCCTTACTTTTTCGTTGTGTGCGGAGAAAGAAGGACAAAGATACGGCCCAACGGACTGTCCGTTATCGTCGAAGCTCCGACCTTCCGCCTGAAGTTGCACGTCTTATACGTGGCGCGACGCACTACGACCCGCAGCAACGTACTTCTGTCCGGACCATGCGTCTATATCCATGGATAGACGACGTTTTAGTCGATCGCGAAAGTCTTCCTAGTACGGCAAGGCACGTGAATTACCTCTCATTCGTTTTGAAACTGGAAAAAGAGGACGATTTGTAAATTTTGTGAAGTCGCTAGCTACCTCTAGCTACAAAGCCAGTTGCGATATTTTGAGCGGTAAAAACCCATAGCCTCCTTACAGCGACTTACACTTACAGTAAAAGTGAACTTGCGCGGTAATTCTGCGTACTCTCGGATCATTTCGTTCAACAACATCACAGTTAGACCACCTAGAGCTCCGGACTTCGAGAATTAGGCATTTCTTTGTCAAGGAATGGGCCTCTATCCGTTGTTTTGAGAATTGCTGGAGAAAAAAGTAGTGTTAATTCTGAATTATAACAATTACTACCTAAGCATTCTATTTTAGCATTGCGAACGTCTCAGTCATGCTCGCCGCGGCTAATAAAAAAAGATCAGGCGCCGAATAGTAAATGGCCGTCCGGCTATCTACCGGCAATGTCGTTCCTTACAGCTACATTTAATTGTAACAACGTATGCAAGGCACATACCGGTAGATCTATCTACCTAGCTGGCGTAAGTAAGCTTCCCTTTAGAACCGAGAGATGTGCGCATGGAAGGCGTTTGATCCACCCATCATCTTATTCTTCTTCCATCTCAACGGTGTGTTTCGCAGTGATTGCCTTTTCAATCACTGTCAGCATCTTCTTTTGCAGCAAGGGGCCAGACGGGCCTGCAAATGTGTCCTGACATTTCTTACCTCTAGACGACTAGCTTACTGATTGCTCGCAAGGTATGACTTTCAGTATAGAACCGAGGTTGTCTTTCTTATGGCGAGTTTCCATCTCACGAGACCGAACGCTTTCATAGATTTTTCTCAACACGATATGTACCGACGGTCCATTGCTGCTTTTTCAAAACAAGCAGGCCGAACAATTGTTCGCGACCCTCGAAAATTGAAAACGAATAAGCGCCTTCCGGTCGCTCAATCCGCACCAACTGACCATAATGTCCCGGCTCCATTATCGGAACCAACGACTCGATCCCCGATGCCTTTTGAGCCAAGTCAGCATAACCAGCAATCCATAGGCTCGAGTCTTGGGTCGTATATGCTTGCTGGCGTGGGAGTTACCATGGGAGTTATACTTGTTAGGGTTGTGCTAGGTGTGTAAATGCGGTGAACGTCGTATTTGTACCTTTTTCGACGTGCTCCTCTCTTTAGAGAAATGTATGACAAGTCAACGGCAAAACCAGTTTACAGCCAAAGAAGGGAAAGGGTTGGTTTTTCTACTGTAGTAAAGAGGTATTAAGGGTCTAGCCTTATCAAAATGACCTGATCAGATATATAGCCAATGTCAAAGATTCCGCCAAGGATATCATTGCATTGACGAGCCACATACATTTCACTTGAATCCCTGTCACAATCCACAAGAGTAGTATCAAAATCATCCCACCTCATGAGCCAGTCCGTTCATAACCTGCTTTAGCGGCCTCCAAAGCGAGCCAAAGCACGACCATGTTCGTCCTTATTACTGATAAACAACTCAACATACCGGGAACCCATCACCCGACGGTGCAATTCCATTGCGCGTTTCGAGTCGTCCGCTGTCGCAAAACCAATGTACGCCTCTCCAGTAGCTCTTCCATCATTGCGGTAGGTCAGAACGACGCTCTCCTGCGTGGGATTGTATCCCAAAAAGAACTTAAATATGTCGTCTCTGGTGGCGCTAAAGGGAAGACCTCTAACGCGTAGAAAGCCCGTGTGTTCTCCAACCTGAATACCTCCTCCAGTACGCTTCTGCAGAGGGGTATGAATTCCGCCTTGCCGACTCATTCCCGTCAATCGCGGTCCCATTCCAAGTAGTCCATGATGCTGCATTCCTTCTCCGTACCCACCCTGCGGGGGGAGTGAATTCATCCCTCCTTGCGATCCGCCCCATAAAGACGCCATGGCTGACGCCGATTCCCCTGCAGACTTCTGATCATCCCCTAGAATATCCTCTCCTGAAACCCGAGACGCGTTAGAGGAGAGATGAGTTCGGCCTTCCTGCTCCTGTAAATGTTGCTAAAAAGAGAAAGAAATGAGTGCCAGACGCTATCCAGCACTCGGTCTTCAATAGTTTCACAACAAATGCGGCTTTTACCTTTGCAATGGCATCATAGTACTCCGAGCGAGTCGCTGCCACGATCTCAACAAACCGACGACCAATCGTCTGGCGGTCGCTTCTGGCAACATGCAAAAGAGTGACGCGTTAAGCCGACAATTCTTTTTGGCAATTTTGACACGACTTTTACAAATCCATTTCGTTTCATTTCCTTACCGTTGCAATGCCATCTGGAAATCCATGGGGTTGGCGAAAATAACGAACGCATCCCCCTGGGAAGAAATAACAACATCGATCACCACGAGCCCTTGAAAAAGAATCAAGATGTCTTCCAGAGCGGCATCATATGGGAGGTTCCGGAGCCGCGCGCAGGGAAAAGGTCCGAGAACGGCTTCAAGTGGATCCGTCGATCCTCCAAGCCCTGGTATTCCAGGCGGCAACGGAACGCCTTCCATAGGTTGCAAAGGATACTGATATCTGCAGCAAAGCAAAAAACAGCACAATGCCCGTGAGCCCGACGATAGCTGAATGGGAGAGAAGTATGGGAGGTCCACCAGTCCACACACACGGACCGCCTTGTTCAACAGAGGATCTCACACGCTTGGCACGCCTTTCACTCGCCAGCGTCGTCAGTCGGGCCTTTCTATTAGTCTTGGAAGGAGTTGTCACGCGTCACATAGGCTGTTCCGCGCAAAACCTTCTACATGGGGTACAGTAGCAGTTCTACGTGCGAGAAAGTTCCACGGCAAAGACGAGTCTTTTCCCTCGTTGCGTTGAGAGCACGAAAAATTTAAAGCAGCATCCATCAGCTTCAGGAATCCGGAACCTGTGGGCCGTTTTTCGTCTGTTTGACACGACGCGCACCTCAGGCCTAGCGCAAGTTGAGAACGGGACGGTACCTACTCGAAACGTGATGAATAGACTTACCCTTGATGATATACTGAGTGGTACATTCCGTCATACCCCTGCTGTCCCCAGTGTTGCCCCATATGAAATGCATATCCATAGCTTTGCATGTATTGTAGGTAGTGCTGCTGCATCTGATCCTGACCAAGTAGGTATTTTCCGTCGCTGTTGTCCATCGTCACCTGTGGTGAGGTCCCCCTCGGACGCCAACTTTCGGCAATCAGGTGCCTCTTCGAAGTCTGGTTCTCTAGGAAGGTCGATGATATTGGTTGTCATGGAACAAAAGGTTAGACACCTCAAGTGGGAGTCTTCCCAGCTGCCAACACAAGAACACGGTTGACCTGTTTGAGTAGTCACCCAGCGTTAAAGTTTGATGCGGAGGTGTTTTTGAAGCGCCTGACTTGCTGAGTTTGTTAGGCCACCTTGGCTTGCAGGCGAGCATTGTCGTGTAAGTCTTGGTATATATTCTACGTACAGGCACGCTCTTATTGAAAAATATGCATGGACAACATTCCTCTAGAGAAAAAGAGAGGCGGCGGAGCCCAACAGCTGAATAACAGTTTGTTCTCTGCAAGAAACCCGTATTTTGACAGTTATAAATGTCCGAAAATGCCTGACAGGATTTTCCGCGCGTAAGGAGTTAACGGTTAGATAGGAAATTTCTTGTTTGAGGACGATAAGTAAATGTATATACTGAAAGCCCTCAACGGCAAGACAACCTTGGCACTCACTTTTTTCTGGTAGGTCCATCTTACTGTTAAGCAGCCATGGCAATTTAACCGTAAAACAGCTAGCAAAAGAGAACATCAACTGCGACAGTTTCTGATGCTTTGCTTGACTTGTCTAACACGCTTTAGCAATTCTGTTGACAGTGAGATCATTTTCAACATTACTACTTGTCACTTAAAGCTAGTAAACGTCCGTGAGTTCTAATACCTTTCCAGCCTTCGCCGCAGTTTCGAACGCTCCCTTGGAACTGACAACAGCGACAGAGGGCAATTTCAGTCCCTTGAGGCGCTCAGCAAACTCGCGAAAATCGCTCGCTTTCGTATTCAGGACTTCGTCGCGATACTTTTGGCGATATTCGGAACTCTCATTGATGAGCCACCTTTGCATAGCAGCAGCACCTTTCTGATCAGGACTCAGCGCACCGTCCATGTCTCCGATTGTACCAATGATGGCTGTCGCAAGGGCCTCTGGATTATTCTCGAGCGCATCAGCAGCCGCTATCAAAGCGTCAGCAGCTGCGTCGTACACATCAATCGTCTTGTCCAGATTTGGATCGCGATAGCTGAGAAACGAAAAGTATCCCGAAAATGGGGAAAAAGTACAAAAGCCTCCATAGGCACCTCCCATCACTCTAACATGGTCCCAGAGGTAGCCCGTTCTTAAATATCGGGCCACAACTGCAGCCGAACCTGGAATGTGCTCTCCCTCGTCGTACAACAAACCAGACTTGCCAACATAGCTTACTTGGGTGGGCACGACAAAACCTTCGTCCTTGACAGGGGCGAACTCAGCCATCATATTCTTCGCATGGGGAACCCACGGATGAATTTCCTTGTAAAAGTTCTGCAGCTTTTCACCATTGGCATCCCCCGGGAGCTCTGTCAAAAACTGTTCTACACTTGGCTGAATGTCTCCGAAAACCTTTTCGTCTGCCGTGATGTCCAAAACCATGCCGCTGCGACACGTTGACTTCTCAAGAATGGTGCTCCTGATTTTCTCGAAACGTCTCAATAGCGAAGGCCAATCCTCTTCAGCCTGCTTGACTAGCTCCTTCACGGTTTGCAAGTAAGAAATCCCTGACGTAATTTCATCAATGTATCCGCCAACACGATAACGGGCCTTCATTCGGGTATTCGACACGGCATGACCAGCTCCTTGGACGCTAGACTCCAATCGAGAACGAGATTCCTTCAGCATCTCAATAACCTTTTTCTGAGAATCCAACTTCGAATCCGTCAAGATAAGATTCATGATGGAAAAGAGCTCATCCACCTTTTCGCTGGTCGCTTTCCCTTGTATCAACATCTTCGTAATCATGTGCTCGCCGTCTCCAGTTACACTTTCGTCTGATCCCTCTGGGTGTACTGCAGTTGTCAGAAGACTGACTCCAACACCGCCTGTATGGGTACCGATACGACGCGACAAAGCCACGGAGTCGTATTCACCCGCACCAGTTTGGGTCATCATTTTCGTAAATATCGGGAGCAGCGGAATGTCTTCCACAGATACACCCGAGATATCAATAGCGGTTGAAACGTAAGCAATACCACTGGTCGAGCCGAGTTCATGACGAACAACGGTGACCCCCGATTTGCTCTCGTTTTGCGTAACAGAAATAGGATATTCGGTTGTCTCTCGTTTCAAGTCAGATAGTTCAAGGCTTGGGATGGTCGCTCGCGCTTCTACAGAGTCTTCTGATGATTGGAGCCTCTTCAGCTCTTCCGTCTTGTGGATAATTTCATCAAGATCCTCTTGCGATAGCTTTGATTTAATTTCTTCCAAGCGGTCGCGTTCCTCTTTGAGAATTTCTTCTTCCAGCGTTTTGGATGGGGCCAATTCCACCGTGGTACGATGAGTATTTTCCACCAGGTATGATTGGATCATGTCCTGGAAGATTTTCGATCCTGAATCGGCAATTCTCTCCTTAAGTTCCGCCAGAGGGCGTTCGAACTTGAGGGCCTCAGTAGGAGAATTGTCGTACAACCACTTGCTCATTGATCCGAGCATGAAACTGAGCCCTTTGGGAAAAGATCCAGTGTTAAACTCACGCATTTGGAACTCAATAGTGTTCAGACTCGATGCGATGTCGTCTTCGTCAAAGCCGTCCTTTGCAATCCCAGTCAAGGTATCTACAATGAGTTTTTCAACTTCTCCCGTCTTTTCACCTTGCACTCCCTTCAGACCTACGGAAAAAGTGGCCTGCAAAAGCTCATCCGACAAACCTCCACCGGTAATGGCTTCACCGAGACCGCTTTCCATCAAAGTCTTGCGTAATTTGGAAGATGTGGTACCCATAAGTAAATGATCAAGTACCCCGAGCGTCAATTCTTCGAAAGAAGTCATGGGCTTGTCGTTCAAAAGCCAGTTTACGGTTAATAAGTGAGTCTCAGGCTGGTCCGCACCAGCAGGATACGTTTCAAATTCTTTCTTAGGCTCCATGTACGTTTTGGACTGCCACTGTATCTGGGACTTTTCTTTTGCATCCGGCAGCATATCGAATTCCTGAAGGTACTCATCCATCAATTCCAAGCGTTGGTACACATCATCGTCTCCCTAGTTGCATGCAAAAGGAAAAAGAAGCGAATGAGAACATCACTTGAAAGGCACTTTCGGCGTATTATAGATAAACGTGGGCAACGTACAGAAAAGTAAATACGGGAGTTGGACGGTGAGTAGAATTTACGATGAAACTCGCGGAATTGCTCATAGCTGAGTTCGGGAATGACGCGAGGATCGCCACCACTGTCCACACCATAGGTGTTGTCTGGAAAGATGGATCGCTGGGATGCTCGCATAAGACGGGAATCTGGCGATGAGTAAACACCTTTCATTTCGTTGTACACCACACCCTTGTATGTTAATGGTCCAGCCTTGTCCTCAAGTTCCAAATGCCATCCTTCCTGAGCGTGAACGTTTGGATCATCGATTGCTCTAGGATGGTACACAGCATCCGCATAGACGTTGATCAGATTATAGAAATCTTTGGTATTTTGGGATGCCACCACATAGCAAGTGCGATCAGGATACGTAAAGGCGTTCAGGAATGTTTGAAGCGACCCCTGAAGCAGCTGGACAAAAGGATCCTTGGTCTTGTACTTTCGAGAGCCACACAAGACGGAATGTTCTAAAATGTGCGGGACACCGGTCGAATCTTCCGGCGGTGTTCGAAAGGTAATGCCGAACACTTTATTATCGTCGTCAACTGCCACCGACAAGAGCTCCGCGCCCGATTTTTTATGACGATACAACGTGCAGTAAGCACCGTACTCATCCACCACATCTTTTTCAACAACATCGTAGGCTGGATGCGTGACTTCTAGCGCCTTGAGTAAATCTTCCTTGCTTGTTACGACTGTAGCTGCAGCCGCAGTCGTACTCTGTCGCAGGAGCGTACCGACTTTTGTAGACGGAAGGAACGTACGCGGGGCCCATCCGCCCCGGACAATAGTCGATGCTTTTGCCGTCACCGCTGCATTGCGAGACGCAGCCACGGAAAAGGCTGCGACAGAGCCACGACGAACTCCCCACGCACAAAATGCCCACATGGCAATCGTGGTAACCGTAGAACGTCTGGCAAAGAAAGTAACATGAAAACAAAGGTGAGTTATTTCTTGTTTGCCTCAAACCCAGACCATGCAGCCTATATCGAAAGAAGGTCCCTCATTACCTGCGCCTCGCCACTGCAGTGGGAAAGCACGATTTGGACTAAGCTTCCACCAACGCCATCCCTTCAGGAGATCAATCGGGACTTACTTGTCGAATCCCATGAGTTCACAGTCAGGTACGCTTGATTGTATTTCCGCTTTCCTGTGCTATCCGCTTGAAACAAGAATAGTAATGTAGGACAAATGCAAGCTTACACAGACACACCTTATTTCCGCAACAAATAATATGCCACAAACGACCCAAACCACAAGGTTGGAAAGAACGTTACTCGACACCGCACCAGCAGGAGAAGAACAGATCTGCGTCAAAACAGTACCGTGCTTCAATGGGACCACCTCATCAATCGCACGCTACAAACATGATGTGGTGTCCAGATCTTGCGACGAGCCCTGCCCCACCTGACAGTGAATTCGTCCCAGAGCGTGGCAAAATTCACATCTCTGTCACCTCGAACATTTGAATGTCCGAAAAGGATGTCTCATACGAAGATTTTCACTCTCTTCCGCGCTTCTATTTTCATTTCGAAATAGATCGATGCTTTATCAACTTTAATCTATAAAAATTAGGAGAAAATACAAAGGCGCTGAATAGTACCAGATGCAGCTCTCGCCAATACCTCCTAACCCGGATTTGAAGAACATCTTGGAGTTCCTGTTGACAGCTGGAACTTTTGTGATGTCACTGTCAGGAAACGAATTTTACGTCACTGTCAACTCCGCACGGGCGTGCCTTTTTGCGTTCCGAAAAATGGAGTGAGAATGCGTTCTCTCGCCTAGCATTACCGGAAAACACTGTTGTATATTCCATCCATCCCTTGCGTTCGCAACAAAGCGGGATCAATGATCTTTGGGATCATCGATCCATTAATATTTTGGGTTTGTTATGAAATTAGATTACAGTCATCTTTTTTTTTATAGGGTTTCCGAATAGCAAAGTATGAAGATCAATGAGTTTTTTGTTGATTGGTTTTTGTGTCTTTTCGACGGGAGAAAACTGAAATGGAAACACGGAATATCACAAATAAAAGCATTAAAAGTCCGTTTATGACTTGCCGCATTGGAGTGTGACTTGCTCACGATAGAGCGCCAATGAGTGGGTAGCGCAGGAAACTGCTATGTTGGCGACTTTTTGTGAGGATCGTCGGTTGGTGGGAGAAGCCTGCGCGTGCTGTTTTTTCACAGAACGCCCACGAGTATGATTGGTTTCGGTGATAGCATCAGCTGGTATTTTGGCTACTCGCTGGAGAGACGCAACGCTGGCTGCCATTTTTTTTGCGGTTTTAAGCTGCTTTCGGCGCTTCTTATTCGAAAGACGGCTGGGTTGGTTTCGAACAGCGTTTGTGGTAGCGATGGATGCGTTGGTCAGGTCCAAGTTGGTCTTCTTGTCAGAGAGCAACTTTGTTTGTACGTCATCACCTTTTCTGGTTTCCGGGAGAATCTCAGTTCTGAAGGGGAGCTGACTGCACATCCAATCTACCTTTTGCCGTGTCGAATCTATATGCACTCCAGATTCGGCCTGGGTGGTTTTCAAATACGATTCGCTTCGTTCAGAGCGTTCCCCTGGCTTAGGGGAAAGCTTTGGAACCAACATTGACTGGTCGAAGGAAAGGACTTGAACCCTCGCTTCAATAGAAGCCACATCTAGGTCATCGTCTTCTACGAAGTCGAGATCAGGCATGGGATACTCCGACGATGAAAAGTTGCTGTCAATGCCTTCGTCAGTTTCGTCGACCAAATCGAAAGAAGTCGTCGCAACATGATCAGAAATTTCATCTTGAAGGATTTGGAAGTCGGGGAATGAGACACAGACATTGTCTGTAGGCACAGTGACTTCTATATCGTCGCAGTAATCATAAGACTTGTCGTCGTGACCGTCGCCCTCTTCGTCGCTGTGGACAAAGACATAATCTCCGTCTTGCATACAATATGCCGTAGAATCGTACAAGGCGATGCTTTTCATCATGGTTTAGCAAAGAAAATATGTTCGAAAGAGAAGAAAGACAAGTATCGGTACTTCGCGACACAGCCGCGTCAAATTGACATGACCTGTCGAACCTTTTTTGGAAAAGAGATGCCAACGTTGTCTTCCTTGTGCTTATGTTCGTTCCTCGCTCACAGTCCAGAACAATTTCAAAATTTGATGCCTTCGCGCTTGTTTTGGAAATTCTGCTTCCGTAGGAATCTACAGAATCGATAGCAAGATTCGCGAATCGTCACGCCAGCAAAAAAAGAATTCGAGAGTGCTTCGGCAACGTGCGTGTGTCTGGCACCGTACGTCAGAATCTCACCGACAGAGAAAACGGTCAGTAGTGAAATCTAAAAATTGAAAGTTAACTGTAAAGAATGTAATAGACCTTGCTCACGTTCTCGGTTATGGAGATCGAATCCTGATCACGGACTCGACTGGAGCTGTGACCGGGAACCGAACTCATACAGTACGTTTTTTGACAGCTTTGCTTGCTGTCACAATATCTTTTGCTGTTAATAAGGAGCTGCGACATAATTATAGTGAGCAACTAAGTAGGCGAGAGAGGACGGATTACCTCGGACACTTTTATACGGTAGCTACCTCCAATATAGACATTGGAATAAGCTAATACCAAGCTAACATCAATCATAGTGCTTTCGACGGTATTTGAAGTACTCCCGCTTTGCACTCACACTGACTAACCTCTTTTCGGGAAGTATGCAAGCGGTCAATCGTCCACCGTACACGCAGCCAGTGTCGAGTCCAATAGCGTGCTCGTATTGCTGTAAGCCCCGGTCGGCGTCGTGGCCGAATAAAACCGTTTGCGGACCGTCCCAGAGACGTGCCCAGGGCCAGTTGTTGAAGAACTTTGATGTAACCGTACCGTCAGGAAGAATGCTGCGCATGTTCATCATCAGGCGAGGGTTTTGCTTTGCAAGCCTGATCCCAGAAACAAAGCCGGCGTGCACAAAAAGCGACCCAAGTTCTTTGCTAGACAAGTACCAAGGGAGACTGTTCATCCATTTCATGTCGGCCTTGCTCAAACAAGACGCAATGTGAAAATGCTCTGAGCCTACTACCGGAGGGTCTACTCCGGACTTGATAGCTTGGTGCCACCGAATTACTTCAAAGTCGTGATTACCCCTTACACCAAAAGCCCCGATTTCACGGGCCATTTGAACGACCGAAATACTGTCAGGACCCTTGCATACTAGATCGCCAAGAAAAACGACCAGATCGCCTGGTCGATAGTCGCACTGACGTAGCAAGTCTTGTAGCTCATCGATGCATCCATGGACATCACCTATCGCGATTACGCGGGGCTGCCGCTGCTTGGCACGTTCCGTGACCGCATCGACCAGCCGCAAGCCAAGCTGTCCTCGGAAAGGAGCCCGGAACGCATTTTCTTCCGAGTAGTCAAAGAAGACACCGTCGTTGCCTCCACCCAAGAATAAATCGTTCTGAGAGTAATCATTCTTATCGACTTCGAAGGTATCTCCGATTTCGTCGTTGTCTTCTGTCAACAAAACCCGTGTAGCTCCAAAAGGATAGGAAACGGGCCCGAGACCCGATACAGGTTCGTCTCCATCATCGTCTTCAAATAGACATTCTTCGACAACTCGATCTCGTACTTCCTTAGGCCATCTTTCTTCTTTCTTCGCTTCTGCGGCCAAATTCAAAATGATACTACCATTTTCAAAAGCTTGAGCCAAAGCCGCCCGAAGATTTTTTTCGATCAAACGATTTTCAGATCGGGCAATCGGCTCAGAAGTCTCCATTTGTACATCAGCAGAAACTAACGATGTTCCATCGTCGTGATCATCAAGCGTGAAATGTGTAATAGAAAAGTGAAAACCAGCCAGAGAGTTCCGCATAGCTCCACCGATGGCCTTCTCTAACACGGATTGAAAAATTTCGCCACCATCACCTCCTGATTCCAGCTCTGCGCGGGAAACTCCAATTTCAAACTCTAGTACCCCAGCATTGACAGTATAGAGAAGCCTTTGGTTGGGTGCGTTTTGATCATTAAACTGCAGAGCAACACGCTCCCTAATACTGGGAGACCACCGATATTCTTCGCTTGCGATCCTTGCCAAGGTAGAGTTCAATGTATCTTCTGAGTCGTCTGTATCCAATATAAAACGCAGAGCTTCTATCATTTTATGAAGTAATTCCGGCTTCTCGCTTTGGTGAATTACCTTTTTTGGAAATACCCCAAATTCGACCGAATACAATGAAGAATCTGGACCAGTTCCCTCGATCGTACAGTTGTAAATATCGACGTGGAACTCTCCAATTGCCTCAATGAGCACTGGATGGGTTTCAAAAGCCTTCCGCAAAACTGACTCGAAAACCTGAGTGCCTTGTCCGCCGCTTTCCAGATCGGACTTCGAGATACCAATAGGCTGTGCCATTATTTTGAATTCATTGCTGTACAAGGCCAAAGCATCGGTGTCCACAAATTCCTTTTTTGATCTCCTCGCGCCATTTTTATCCTTTCCAAATCCCTTTGCTTTAGACTGAGCATATGCTTTCGATTTTGACCTCCTCGACCTTTGCTTTCTTGAATCCTTAGCGTGTAAATCAAGCTTTGCAGCTATTCGTGGAATTCCGTCGCCGGAGCTTTTGCCGTCGTGTCGAGTATCTTTTGTGATCATAGAATCACTAGTGTCGCTGTCTTCGTGTAACCTTGACAATATATCCTTGCTAATACTTTCAGCTAATTTGTCCAAGTCCTTGCCTCCAGGAAGGTGTGCGGAGGTCTTTTTCCAGGCACTTACCTCAAAGCCTGAAATTTGCTTTGAATGCGAATCGATAATGGACTGTAAATCTGTCGGACAGACATCCCATTTCATGGCGGCATGGCAAAAGTACTCGCAAAACAAGCCTCGTTCCTTCAACGATACTTTTGGGATGCTGGCACCATGTAAAAGAGGCCCAAATTCTCGGGTATTTAAACTTATAGAAGTGGCCCAGTCAGCTGCCAATCTATCGTAACAGAGATCGACGTTTCTTTGCGGGGGGTCGGCGTTGATCGGTACACCGCCAACCAGCATCTCCATACCGCGTCGAACCATTTTTCTACCACTGCGTTTTTTTGTGGAAGACGGCTTTTTGGCCATTTCTTGCTTGCCGGGTGTTTGCGAAACGGCCCTACGATACGGGCTTTCCTCGCCATCGTCAGTTGCATTGGTCGCCTGCTCGGACCCATCAATACGTTGCGCTTGCGGTATCGAAGAGCGATAAAACAGATCCGACACAGGCAGTACTCCATCCAGCGATGTATACGATTTCCCTGCGTCTTCCGACAGCACTTTTGAGCTGGATGCAGACCTTTCGTTTGGGTTTGTTGAGAGAGCTGACGGAAACAGATCCAGAATCGACGGCAGATTCCGATGCTTGTCAGTGTTGTCACTTTCGTCAGCCTGCTCCTCCTTCGACTTCTCACGCTTCCTTGCTTCCACTCTTGAAGGAGATCGCTTCTCTTGCGAACGTCCTACAATTGGCGTTGTCCTAGAGCCACTACTCTCTTTCCCTTTGCCAAGAAATTCTTCCCACGATGATAGGCCTGTACTCAATGAATCGTCGTCACTGCCATTCGATCCCGATAGGGGTGGCGGTAGCAGTGATGAATAGGCGGCTTTCGCAGTATTGGGTACTTTCGGTGTTATTTCTCGACTCCGCTTCGAATTTTTCCACCTGCGGTCGGAAGATCTTGATTGCAAGGGCACTGTGGAAGCTTTTGGAGCGTTGTTTTTCTTTATCCTTGTCCTCTCATCCTCCTGCCGATCACTCTTAACCTTCTTTGATGGCAGTAAGCTAGCTGCTTTGGAAGTTGACTGCTTATTTGTAGAATCGTTGTTCGTGTTTGGAGTTTGGGTAGGAGCGTTTGGTTGGGAAAGGGCGGATATGGCCCGATCCTTAGAAAGCAACCGCTTCCGGCCAAGATCCTCGTTTGAATCACTTGCCGTTTCTTCATCGCTTCCCGATTTTCTTTTCCCCCTTAGTGGAATATTAGGACGTGAAGTTCTATGTAGTCTTCGTAACAAGATCATGTTGCCAGGTCGTCGAACAAGCTTTGCTGAGGGTACTCGCCAAGACGCCAATGGAGATATTTGGAATGAATGACAGATTTTATGTAAGGAACAGGAAGCAATCACTAGCAAAAATACATTTCTACGGTATCTGTACATGGTGAGCGGCATGGCATTGTTCTAGAGCTTTCATACGTGAATCTTTGCTACACTTTTAACTTCGTTTGACTGTGAAAGAAACCAACGATTGACTGTGAAAGACACCAACGACGAAGAAACTGGCAATCACCAATAAAATAAAGTATCAGCGACATGCTTTGTGCACAGAAAACCGAGACAACACATTCGATGGGCAGAGATGGCTCGTGTTCGAGAAGGAAAACAGTGAAAACTCTACGCGGGATTTTACGGACTGACGTACGGAACCTACCCTAAGATCAGTTGACCCAGGGCCACTATCCATCAAGAGCGAACTGACAATGAGAACAGAAAGAGCATAGTGGATTACCTGATAAATAAGCTGCATTTACATCGTAAGTGAAGCGCTCTCTCGAACTGTTTTGCTTTGATAATATAAAATGTTATTGTAAAAATTCATTAAATCCAATGAAACTACCCTCATCAACGTTTGGACAAGATCAAGCTCAACATCTTCGATTTTCAGAAAATCCTCATCACACCTCAAACGTTTGGAGCAGGTCAAGCTCAATGGCGTCGATTAATAAAAAATCTCGCAAGCTGGATTCATCAGACGGTGCCAACGCTTGTCCCGCCAGCGCGTGCACTTTGTTGAGGTCCAAATCATCAACACTGCAGATTCTAGTCCTTTTCCACGGATGAGGCTCTATCGAAGTGGAAGCTGCATCCGAGTCTTCAGTCATTGAAGAATCCGCGTCCGAGATGAATTCAACATACGATGGGACAGTCGGTACCGGGTGCGTGACTTTGGATCTTGACCGCATAAATGCTTTCGCCTGCTGCTGATTCCCCATTAGCAGTGATAAGGCTCGCTGGAAGGACTCCGCATCTTGGAAGCCAAGTTCCAAGGCAACTTGCTGTGATACGGTACACATAGGAGACCGCCGACTGGGACGGTCTTTGGGAATAAAAAAACAATCGTCGTTCGTGAAGGGGTTGACAACGCTGGCCGAGACCGCGCTAGCATAGTCACTTGATCGCGTCTCCAAAGAAGGAGGCAATTTTACACCTTCCGGAAGAATCAAAAGATTCTGAAATCCTTCTGTGATGAGAACTTGATCGGTTTCATTGGACGAAAGCCGGCGCCAGGTATTGTTGGCTTCAATACGGTGGACGAATGGCTGGCCGTTATGTGTCCCCGTAGGATCATGGACACCTAAGATCCACCGTGGATTGGACTTGTTCGCAGCCCTAGAGATCTTATCATCGCGGATTGCAGCGGAAATTTTGACACTGGCCTCCGTCTCCTGCAACTCCTGATAGGACCCCGTTTCGTGGTCAAATTGTACGAATCTGCGACCAACCACGTCATGGATGAAGCGAAAGATGTTGGTGGCAAATTGTGCACGTCCTTCTTTGGGAAGGCCTTTGTACATCATGACGTTGGACTTAAGAATTTCGTGGTACTCTTTGTTGGCAGGCCGTTGCGAGACGACCCCTCCGCGTCGCAAAAGGATGTCTTGGTCGGAACAGTTCATGCTTGTTTACTATTGCGGGGAAGAGATCGAATTGGGAGGATAATGCACCGACTGTGGCTTCGTGAAAAATGGCAACCTGTTTTATTTGTGAGGGAGAACATGAGTTGGCCATTTGTCGTTAGGAAATGAGGACGCATCATTCTGACACTCTTTTTTGTGGAATGGTTCTGTCGATAGCCACACCCGGATTCGTCAATAAATTCTTGAGCATCTCCTCATCGAACAAAGAGAATCTGCTATCTTGAGCGGTAAAATATTCTATGCTTCTAGACCGCGAATCATGGCCTCCGACAAAATTTGAAATACGGATAGGGAATGTCCACCGAGTGGATCCTCAAATAGCAAAGCACATGCTTTGAGGTTCGGAGGATGTTTTGCGGATGTTGTGACCGGCGTGCGCTTTTTCACAGTCCTCTGAAATCTTTTGATTAGTATAATTATTTTTCTGTGTAGGCTTTGATATTTTCCTGTCTATAAATTGGCTGTGAACCTTCTCTATCATCCATCGTCTATTGGCCTTTCGTCTGTCCCTTCACCGAAGGATTCCCGAAAGTATCATCGACGAAAAACATCCGTAGCACCCACCACAACGCATGTGCCGGATAGGCGCGTCCACGGTGATCTATAAAATTGCAATCATCAATTTCTCGGGCCTTAAACTTTTACAGTAATTACTCTCGTAGCCATGGCGTCCTCTTGTCGCTCTATTCTTCGAATCGGAGGCGCCGACGAGCTTTCTGCTCACGTCTTACAAACAGCCGTAACAGATTTCTTCGATCAACGTCTCGAGCGCAATTTCGAATTGTTTCAAGGACAATCTAATTCACAGTCAGTAGCCCCGCAAACGAGCGGACTAGACAAGGATGAGCACTGCATAACAGAAAGTCTTACTGCTAATAAAACGTCGCCAGAAGCTGTCTGCATTAATAACCGCTACTTTTCCGCCCACGTTCACTTTCGACCCATCGAACACGTGGCGGCTGCGGATGAGAAAGAAGACGGCATTGTACTGGTCTGGAACTCGACGACTTCTATGGATACGTTGTCTCCGATTCACGACCGTGCTGTTGATTACGGCGCTGGAGACCTACTACGCCTCTGTGTTTATCTCAATTCAACTTCTCCGTCTAGAGAAGTTGTTTCCGAACAGGCCTATGCCGATCGGGTCTTGTTTTGCCTGGATCGTGGATACGAGTACGTATCAGTGAATCTAAACGAGACGCAGGTGGGTCACAACGATCGTGATAAGGAAGGCTTTGCCCGTGTTGTAGAAGCACTGGAAACTACAATGTGGTCATCTGCTGTCATGGCCAAGACGACGCAGCGCCGTTTGCAAACGTCCCTCGACCAAACACGCGACAGTGTTGTAGGTTCCTTTCCCGATACAAAAGAGAACCACACCGATCCAACGAGCGTAGACGAATCATCTTATTCAGCGTACGAACCTCCAAATCCTGATTTGCTAACACCACTTGCGGTTCGGGACGATCCAGAAGGAGCCGAAAGGGAAGATAGAGCAAAACAATCATTGCTTTCCACAATACCGGCTTTGTCTGCTACAGCCAAACAGCACACCGGCGAGACCAACTTCGAGGCAGAAAAGACGATGAATGACTTGGAGAATGCTCTACGAGACGCCGCTCGGATCCGGGAAATTTCCCAGAAGGGAGCCATGTCCGACGCCGAGCGTAGGCAACGGGCTGGCGATGCTGCACTTATCTTGATGAATTTGATGGGACAATTTGACGATAGCGAAGAGGAGGATGACAACAGTAGTAATTGTGAACTATGACTCTGTGAACTGCACGGATTCACAGCTACTCTTACTCAAGAAAGAATCTCCGCTACAAATGAGGGCAAAGCCTTATTCACTTGACGAAACTCCTTCCTACGGATAGGGAAAAAGTATTTGAGTGCCCCGGCAGTACTAGTAGATTCTGAGTGTAACAACTATGACATGTATTACAATCCAAGAAGAGTCCGCACATAAAAACCAAACTTCCCTAACTTTTCTGTTGATTTCCAAAAGGACTTGTTTGCAACACAGTTGAGGAAGTGCGTTGGAGCCGCGCCGTTTCACCTAACAAGCTGCCCAAATGTGGTCATTGCCTGCAAACAACCAGACAACTCCTTCATCAGCAATAATCTTCACATTGCTCGCATGGAAGCATAGAAGCTTTTCTATTACTTTCAACTCCTCAATGGCCAATTAACATGATCAACAACCAAGTCAACGTTGGTATACTCTACAGTAGCTGCATAGGGTTGCTACATAAGATGTGTTTGCAAAATCAGAGACCTGGGGTTCCCATACTTACATTCCATTGGTTCTAAACTTGTCGGAAGCTGTGTTGTGATGGGACTTTCAGACGACACACTACAAATATCACTATTGCTCTAGTCTGACCTGCGTGGGGACGATTTGTAGGTTGTGGGGCGCAGCCACAGATTATGTCGCTTCCTGCGACATGTCGCGTCACACATCATTTCATCACTTGACTCAGAATGACTGTAGATTTGGAGGGCGCTTCGAGCGCAATAAAATCTTTGGGACAATTGATGTTGAGGACACTGCAAGCGACGTATCAGCTTGAAGGGGATTCTTTTCAACTTTATACGTAACAATGGTGGGAACGGATAGGGAAAGTTCGACGATACCTCTAACAGCTTGTTGAATTGGACTACGTGTCCTGTATGAGCGGAGACGGTAGTTGTGTGCGTGTTCCGATGGAAAGGGATCAACCGCAACGGCAACCGGAAACGGGTAAGTTTCGCTTTGTTACCAAACCATGATTATGTCCCGATGCTAGTTCACTTTGAACATCCCGAAAGGGATTTTGTTCTTACCGGATCCGTATTCACACTCGAAAGGGTATTCCTCTTACGGGTCCGGCGAATCGCTGGGGGAAGATAAATATCGTCATTCACAGCCCAATGGTTGTATTCACCACGCCGAAAGGGTCCTTATTTGGCGCAAACACTTTTAATTTGCACTCGAATACTTCCACTCATTTTTGTGTCCTTGTGGGACTATCGCAGGTACAACTTAAGAAACGCCAGAGCCTCCTTGCGCCCGATCGGTAGAAATTTGCTGAATTGAGGCGTCCATCTGGAATAACGAATGAATCTTTTATGAAAGCGATGCTCGCTCAGTTTTGCTGAAGAACGCTCCTTTGGAATCTAATGACTATTCTGGTAACAACTCCTCCATTCGTAGGGTGGCTTTGAGTTTGGCCCGTCAGAACGACAATAGATCTCTAGCGGACCAAGCTCATTTGAATTGCTTCGTTAAACTTCAGCCAGATGCGGAAGGCCGCACATTTTATAGTAAACAAAACTGTGTTTTATAAATATAAGAACAAAAGCACCCACGCCGACAACCGCAGCAGGATTTTATAATATCAAGCAGCGGCGGAGCTAACCTCAATCGTTCTGCTTCGCTTACGTGGAGGAGCTCTGCGGTGCGCAGGTCCAACTTCTCGAGCTTCCAATGAGTCCGCTTCTCCAAAAAATAGAGCAAATGAGCGTGCTCTTCTGGATGCCTCTCTTGATACATTTGCTAACATTTCTGCATTGAAATGGCCTTGACAATGCTGCCGAGCCTGTTCCTCTAAAACCATCGTTCGTGTTGCAATCACGTCCTTGCGACGGAAGCAACAGTAGTCTCTGGATGAGAACCGCTCTAAGCCCCTTCGACCGTCGTTGTGAGAGCACCATTGGTGTAAGTCTTGATCAGGAGTAGAAGGTGATAGCTTGACCAGAGCTTTGTAGTCAGACTTGAGCATAAGACTGGTTTTTCTATGGGCCATCGTCAGACAAGTCTCTTCTACTCGTTTGCTTCTTCGGAGGATTGTGCTAAATCCTTTCGCTCGCGATTTTATCTGAAGGAGCTCATCGGAACTGAACCACTTGGTTAAAATGTCGTGGCATGTGTAGTACTCTGCATCGGGATTCATTATAGTGGGGTCCGTTCTGAATGTCACCCTCATCGTAGGCTCCGACTCCATTGCGTCTAGCTCATATTTCAGGGGACATGTGAAGTTATCATTGCTGAAGGTCTGATATTGTTGGTCGAGCACACTGAAAGGAGCCATTGTCGTGGCCTTGTAAAGAGACTTTTGTGCCGAAATGTTCGTCTCAGACAATTTTGCTTGGCAAATATTGGGGGAAACACTGGAAGAAAATTGATGGGCTAGTGGTACGGTCACTAGTCACGGAAAACGAAGAGGCCGTAGTAGATAGTGATTGGGGGTCATTCCAAACCAGTAAACGCCACTGGTTGTGGTGAGAATCACGAATTGAGATGCAAGTGATTCCCCAAAGGAAACACTAGAGGGCTGGCTACCTTGAGAAACAGAAGTCCCGAAGAGCCCAATCAACTTTCTCAAGAAAGTCATTCTATTACTGTTTTTAGCCAACACGAGATGGAGAGGTTAATTGTTTCAAGAAAAGTTGACATGAAAGGGACACAACTATATTGAAATTTTTATATCAAGAGCACTGAAAAAAGGTTCGATATCTGCTATGTGCATGCATTCTAAACCCTGCGAAAGATCATTATAATCTTTATATGTAAATGAAGCCGACCCAATATTGCCTTAATTTGCTCTTGATACAAATCCGAAGTATTCTGTCTTGGTGGTCACGAGTGGACTGATAAAAGGTTCGGTGTCTACTAACTGTAAGTGCATTCAGATCATTAAAATCTTTGGAGGTAAATGAAGCCGAGACCCAATATTGCCTTACTGTTAATTTGCTCTTGATACAAATCCGAAGTATTCTGTCTTGGTGGTCACGAGTGGAGCCGAAGAACATATAAATAATAGTCACGTACGAAAGTATATTGTTATTACTTCTAAAGTGTCATCGACATTCGACACCAATTACATTTCCTCGACTGATCAACGATCAGAAGAAAAACTCGTGAAAACGATCCAATGGAACCATCAACATGTTCGTGATTTGTAGCTTCAATATTCCGTCTCCTAATCTTTTAAACATCAGGGCTAAATGGCAGTTCTTCATGCTCTTATCTGGCTTAGTGGGAAATCTGATCCCAACGGAACTTATCAAACTGTCAGGCTATTTTGAGACTTTGTACAGTGACGAAAAAGGCTCTCACATTCCACCACTGTTAACTGGGTGCGATGATGTGATAAAGAGCCGATATTGCCGGTTTGCGCTCGAGTGGAAGTAAGTGGAATGTCTTTGAGATCGTGAAACGATCTCGAAGACACCATCCGTCCGTCACCTGACAGAATACCGCTGCAGATACGAATCTCAATCAAACACACTATAGGATAACGCCATCAAAACATTTATAGAGTCATCGCCCTTTTCAATGTCTCTGTGGCTGCTCTTGATTCAGTCCCGACCACCGCAATTTTATCAGCGAAAGCATGTTTCCAAATGATGGGGTACTACACTGGAGAACTGCAATCAATTTGTTAGACAACTTAGTTGTTTGGGAATGGGTCCAACCTATATTGCAATAGGCACATCTTGAAATTTTACATACAATCCAGAAAAGTTCAGTGTCGCATCACGTCTACACTGCGAACAAGATTTCAAATAAAGGTCATTGAGGGTACCAATTTCCTGACTCTTTTGTTCTACTATGCCGACATTTTGAGATTTTGGAAGTATCTTAATGCGATAAACCCAGATGCAGCCTTCCATTCAACTGCCAGTACCCAGACAACCCTTCATGTGGCAGCTTGCTTTTCATTCTCTAGAAGCTCATGTCAAAGAAAAAAGGGAAAATCCACAATTATGGGATGAGCAGGGGTGAAAATAACTCTATTTGGGAAAATTGAATCCGTTTTAAGTATTCAAATTCAAGCGGAACACAGCATCTAACAGTAAGAATACTGCTATATTAATATGAATCTATATCCTACATAGAAGCATGACCATTGTATGCAGTGCTTTGCGGCGTAACCCAGTGAAATGGCAGGGGGGTCAATGTTTGGCAGTGAACAAAGTGTAGATCTAATAGACAATTCTGATATTGTGTTCTTTTGTTCACTGGCTTGATTGCTTTACTCGGAGACCAAGCTCACATACCGGAACGTTTTACGCACCCAAAACCACGTAAGTTTTCGACGGTGTTTTGTCGGGAGAATGAGTCCAGTGGATAGGTATTTACCTTCTTCTAGCTGACAAACTTCCTCTTACATCTGTTGGCTTGGTCTGACCTTCATGGCTGGATTAGGATTGCGACCGGCATTTGCTTGTTCAAACCAAATACAATTTCGAAAGAATGATGTAAGCAAGCTTTTGCACCACGCTGGCTTGTGTGCATTACACTACTTGCATGTCTCCCCTCTCAGTGAAGTCTCTTTCAACTCAGAGTTGCGTCTGTCTGTCTTTACAGATACTATCTCATCTTTCGGATTGGTGCACTGTCGCCAAATTTTAAGACTGATTGTCGGATACTTAGTGCAATGTGTCGTCGCGACAAAATCCATTATCAAGCAGGTCACTGCTTTATAAGAGGTTAATCGTGCCATCGAGTTCTACGCCACATGGATTCCTCAAGATTCTTTTTCGCGGCACTCCATTGAAGTTTCCGCGACTGACTTCCAACCAAACCCGTTATCAAGCTTGACCCGAGAGAAATCCGTATCCTCTTCCGGCACCATTCGAGGCATCTCTTTTCTCTCCGGTCAACACCCTCCAGCCTCCAAGTGTGGGCAGCATATTGCCATTCCAAAAGACCGTGAGTAGAGCATCTGACTGTCCTCGAGCCCAGATTAAACATATTAGTTCTGCTAGTGAAAGGCTTTCGTTCTCATCGTGATTCTCTCGTTTTTTCATCTTAACAGGGGCCGCAGAATTAGAATGTCCGAAATGAACACCGATGATGTTCCTACGATGACGGCTGTCACAGCGGAACTTATGGAAGAGGGTCAGCTCCATGACGTGCACCAACATGAAACTCACGACGATAATACCATTCCGGTGGTCATCGCAGAAGCTCCTGAAGCCACCGCCGTCGAATCCTCTTCCATTCATCATGCAGAGGGACACGTCGTGCTAACGGTCGAAGATCTACAACCCATTGCGTTCCAAATTCCAAACCCGGTGGCGATCACTACCTATCCTGCGGGAAGCCGTGCCGAGTTTATTAGCGCGACCATCATGAAGCGATCCGTAGGTGACCAGCTTGGAATGGCGATTCGGGAGGGCGACGGACCCGGTCAGCTCGTGATCTCCAGTCTGCGCGGAGACGGTGTCCTACAAAACTCTCCGCTGCGCGTGGGCGACACGATTCTCAGCATCAACGGAAAAAACTGTACAGATATGACTCAAGATACCGCAGCAACCTACTTGCGTCAAGCCGAAGGGACGTTGACGATTGTCGCGCACAACTCTGGCGCCAATCGTTCACCCAATTTGATCGAAACCATGGTCGAGAAGCCTACGCCTGAATCTACCGTAGGAATCGGGATTGGACGAAACACACGCGGTAATTTGGAAGTATCAAAAGTGATTGCGTCGGGGCTATTTGCGCATTCCCTTCTGAATGTAGGAGACCGCGTGATTGCGGTCAATCAGGTTCCCTGCCAACGTGTGGAACCATCCGTCGCCATTGGACTCATTCGTGCCGCTCCGCGGTACATAACAATTGTGACGGAGACGCAGCATTCAACAGGCATGGTATTGACCTCGGATGAGACTGGGGTGAACCATGCAGCACCGGAAATGCTGCTGAGCTCGCACGCGTGTGTTTGCACTTGGATGATTATCATGTCCTTGCTGATTATTGGAATTGCCATTACGAGGGCCAACAAAAGTTAAAGAATTCATTCTTTCTACAAATGGATTAATACACTAGATAGGTCTTTGCGAAAAGCCGGCTACCTGAATGTTGCCGGACACGGGTGGCCAAAGTATTAATGTTGTGTACTGCTAGATTGACTAAGCTAAAGAATATTGATGAAAAGGTTAGATTCATACATCGCTTTTCAGATGTTAGCCTGACAAAACTTCGATTAGCGCTCCACACGGTTCTCATAGTCAACGCGATCACTTCGGTCCCTACCAAAATGTGATGTTCGAGAGTATCCACGTGAGACGCTGTCATACCTCGTCAGTATTTCCAGTCGCGTACTAAATAAGTCAACGTCAGGCTGAATTTGATTCATGTTCGGAAACTTCAAGTGACGTAGTGAACGTTTGAATGAAGATTTCAGTCCAGCGCAGGAAGGAAGTGTTCGTGGTAACGGCTCCAACGGTTTCTTCGACTTTCCAAGACTGGTTCGATTCTCATCCAATCAGGAAGGAGAGCGGCGTAGAAGGAGGTGAGTAAGATTGCTACGCTGCGTTTCTAACGATCGCTCACCGCGAACGGAACTTCACATTCGGCCCGAGCTCACTGTCACTCCAACCACCTTATTTTACCTTACTGTTTCATAACGTTAATCAGTACGCTATTTTCAGAACCCTTCCAACGTTTGATCATGACAACTGTACAGCTTGGCAACTGCGCGTGCCGTTCATCCAACACAGATTATGCGGCTCTCACCGATGAAACATGGCTAACGGGATCAAAGATTGTGCATTTGAGCGAAGATGCGCTGATTGAGACCGACGGAGCCGATAGTTCCGACGACGAAGACATCTTCAACCTTGAGCGGGCGTATCACGACGATCCCGACGGTGATCTCCCCACCGCAACCGCGTCTGCCTTGACAGAATCCCTAATACCAGGCTCACAGACTCGTGATCGCTCGTATACTTTCCATTTAGAAACCGGCGTTGCGTATTCCCGTGCCGAGTTTCTCTTTGCCCGCATTCGAAAATCCTCTCCGTCCGAAAAAGTTGGTCTCCGGTTCAAGCCGGTAGGCAACAACAGTGGAGTCGTCATATCATGGATTGATCCCAATGGGCTGTTTGCCAAGTCAAACCTTTGCGTCGGTGATCGAGTTCTATCCGTCAACGGCAAGGCTATGCTCCTAGCCAAAGCAACCAAAGTAGCCCAGGCAGTAGCGATGGCACCGCGTTGGGTGGACATCATTGTCCGTCACAAGGGCGGTGATCCGCACATTGTTTCCACCAGTATACAGCGATCCAGCGGTATCTCAAAGTTCGGCGTGGCTCTCAAGACCAAACGCGGTGCTCTGGTGGTGTCGCGCATCAACGGTGGCGGCGTCTTTGCCCAGAGTCTGCTGCAACCCGGACACCGGTGTTTGAGTATCAACGATCTCCCCTGCGACGGAGGCTGGCAACTAAAAGAAGCTGCCAAATGGATTAGTATGTCAAGGGAATTCTGTACAATCGTCTCGCGTCCGCAAGCGGAATCCGCCGTGGTGCTCGCGTGTGAAGCGCAACGCACCTTGTGGACGACGTTGGCCTTGGGGTTCGGCGTCTTGGCCGGTGCCGCCAGTGCCGTCCAGTCTTTGGGATAATCCATTTCAACTTGCATAAGGCATTGTCCAAAATTGCATTTTATAAATTAGAGAGGCGCATGGATGAAGTATTGTATTTTGGAACACCTGTTTGTGTAGTATGGGTGCTTTCGCCAATATTAGCTTTAACAAAAGTTGACCACGACTCTCTCCTTGCATGTAGAGAGCGAGGACGTTTGTACGGCACCCTTTATTACAATACTTTTCGCTTGCTATTCTTATCGGTTTCTATTCCCAATGTATTGCGGTGTTTACGCCTTTTTATCCAGACGCTCTGTCCATCCTCTCGACTTGGTTCTTTTCTAAGCGCGCAAACGGGATTGGGCCACATCCTTTTGCAAACGGCGCTGGATCGTCGCCACATCGGTACTGGGATCGACGTACTGTTGCGTGATCACGGCACCGACCGGTTCCTCGATCTTGCAATTCTTGCCGTCTTCACTACAGGGAAAGTTCTGGGTCGTGAAGGACCCGGGCGTCGCCCAGGCCACCTCGCCTTCAATGCCCAAAAGATTCTTGCCGGCTTCGATGCGCATAAATCCCATTTCGCCCCAGTACTGTCCCCAGCTGTTGCGTACAATCCAGTAGAGTTTGCCCGTGTCTTCATCGGTGCCCCATCCGGTGATACTGACAATGTGGTTGGTCCGTTGGGAATGCCCGTCTTCACCAAAGACGCCGCCGGCGTACTCGACAATGGGTTCGGCATTAATGGTGGCGGCCACCGGTCCGCGCACGTACAATTCCGTCTGAATCTTGTGCACGACAAAGTCGTCGAGATCGATCAAACCGTATTCGGCCACGGTGGCGTTGGGAAAGTAATCAATCCGGGAGCACGCTCCGCCCATCCCGGCAAAAGTATCGCAGGTCCGGCAGGTATTGTCCGGCGTGCAGGAAGTATCGAGCTGCGGACAAAAGCCTTCGGTCGATTCTTCACTGCAGGCCAGGTAGCTCATGCAGGTATCGTAGGGCACGTAGCCGACTTGCTGAATGAACTCGTAGGTGGAGGTGTGGTACCCGCCGTGACAGGAACCGGCCAGACCACCCCCACAATTGAGAATATACTGGATGGAAAGATTGATATCATCGCCTTGTCCCAGCCGCGCAATCTTGATTCGATCGGCGAGGGCGGACAGTGCCCCGTGCGCCCAACACGAGCCGCAGTACTGCGGAATGTGCTGATTCAACGAATGGGTCAGGTAGGAAACGCCGTTCACGTTGGCCCAGGAGAAATTGTCCGGCAAGGAAGAAGCCTCGGACAGATACGTGTGCGGGAGTGGGGATGCGTAATTGTTGTGGACCGCATCGGGGCGGATCTGTAGCGTGAGAAAGATCGTGAGAAAACTTGTGTGTGTGTGTGTGTGAAGCGAAACATGCAACGGGAGTCCGGTTGCGACGACAGGATTGGTCAGGATTTTACAGCGATCCAACAATCCAACCCATCCAACGTGCATCGTCACTCACGGTTCCCGCAAAAGTACACAATTCTTCGTACGATCCATCACTCTCGGGGCCGTCAGACTCGTGTCAATGGAACGGAACATACCGGAAAACGTACCTGAATTTCGGAACGGTAAGTGCCTTCGACTCCCGCAATAGCAGCTACCCAAACGATGGTGGGGAATGCAAGGAAGGAAAGCTTCATCTTGTGGTTATAGTCGTGACGGGAAAGGCAAACGAACCGGGAGGACAATGGGAGAATCGCCAGCAGAATTTGTGTGTGTGTGTGTTGGGTTCGTTCGAGAACAACGACCAAGATCCCGAGCATTTTGGGGGGGCATCACGAGCGCGTGTCTCTCTCTACTAGTAGACGTTATAATTATTGCACGGGGCACGGAACTACTGTGCTTTTGACAGCGCAGCACCGTAGTACCGGGATCATCTAACTGTAGACAACAAGGCACGAACCAATTTTGACACCCTCGAGATGACTGGATTTTCCGCCACCCTAAACCTGACTGATATTTGAAATTATTGAAATATTGAATAATTTTCAAACTATACTCCAGTGAGCGCTGTGGCTTGAGGGGTAACCAACCGCGCGTGGGTATGACGAACTAACCAACGTCCCTGCTTCCCGAAACCGGATCGGCAGTACTGCAATGAATCCGAACTGGGATATTATAGTAGCCAATCCAAAGGTACCATGTTTCACACGTCAGGGTCCGACCCGTGTCGTCGGAACTTCCGATCCGAAATTTGGGACCAGGACAATTCCAGTCCCGACAGACATTGGGTAGTGAGATTCCCCTTTCTACGGTGTGCGTGCCGTGCCGATCCGGCACGGGGAAAACGGATCGGATTCGCGTTCGCGTTGGGACGATTTTTTTGGGTTCCGTGCGTTTGTGCGCGAGGTGTGAGAAAGTGTGTGCATATATAGACAAAACTTGGACCGTTTCCCACAATAAACACTACACCGGTACCTTACACGAGCGCCTTGGAATAGAATACCGACACATTCCACACATTCTTGCTATTCGACGCTTCCACCTTGGACTCTAGGGGTGTGTGTGTGTGGGTCGACAGGTACTCCCACTCGTGAACGCGTACGCGATCGGAGGGAGGGTGTTTGACGCCATTGGACGTTCCCCCCAGAATTGCGTGGAACGTCTTTCGTTGGTGTTCGTCAAAGATGCGTAGTCTTTCCATGCCGGAGAATTTGCACGAGCTCGCGTCAACTCTGCAAAGCGTCGAACGAGATTGGCAGCAACAAACAACAACAAGAACTGCACGTACCATGCCAACCCAAAATGCCAATGGACGGTGGGTCCTCGTCTCTGTATCCACGCGTGTTTAGTACACCGAATCTGTCCGACGAATGGTGCGAACGTGATTGGCGTGTAGTGGCGTGCTTGGGTACGCCTCGCACCGAACGGAGTCACAGTGATGCCGAAAACGAATCACCCCCGCCGGATGGGAACCGCAACAACGGCCCCACCCACGTAGAGGACAAAGTCGGCAGTGATGCTCGCCAGCGACGCTTCGACCACTTCACCCTGGCGACCGCGAAATCCTATCATCCACCCGGAATGGTTCAGGATAGAAACATTGGCGAAATTATTCTCCCGCCGATACTGCAAGCACACACCACTGGGCTGTCCCTTGGTGCTGGCGGCAACCGCAATAACAATCAGAACAATATTTTTTACCCAAAACACGTTCTCCGACGGTCGTCTCCGCCAGGATCGTGGTCTCCGACGGCCACTACCGCTACCAGCAGTGACACCTTTCACGTGCTTCCCGCCGCGGTTCCCGAAGAAGCCGCATCGGAATTGGAGTATAGTACTGCCCGTCCCGACGAGAATTTACCAACGGAGAATTCTCTACCGAGTGAACCTTTGGGCGCACGAAGTCACGAGCAGAGACAACAGGCCGCGCAGCAAGTCGTCAACGAATTGTTGGGGATGCTCGTCGTTCCCAATGTTTGGAGCCACGTTGCAACTCCCCCTCACACTGCCGGGCTCCATGCCCACAAGCCGTCACCGCCACCACCGGTCACGACTTCGCCCATGCGCACTTCCCGGTCTCCATCACCACAACGACGACCCATTTTTAGTCCCCTGGTACACAAACACGCTAGCGAAAACAGTTTTGATGTGTCCACCGTCGGAATGGACGACGAGGAAGATGGTGTCTCGGTGGGAGTGGAGGGTCACTTTGCCCGTCTCACCACGAACGACCGAGCCCTGTCGCTGCCCACTAAATCATACACGGCGACGGCCAATTTACCCCGCAAACCCTCCTTGAAGCGCGTTTCTTCCATTCCCTGTTGCAAGCCGCAAAACCAGTTCGGTAGCGTCCCCTCCGATCTGGACGGACCGGATCTGAAACGCACCGTCAGTTTCGGCACACTCGAAACCCGCGAGTTTTCGATCGAGCTGTCCGATCACCCGAGTTGCTCGTACGGGCCTCCGATTCAGTTGGGTTGGGACTACCACGATCAGGAAACGCGCAACGTGGACGAGTACGAAACATCCCGCGTGCCGCGCCGGCACGTCTCGGATATGATCCTCTCCTACAACGTCCGACGGTATCTGTTGTTGAAACGTGCCGGCTACACGCCGGCGGAACTGCGCGACGCCATGCGGCAAGTCGACAAGGTCAAGCGCGAACGTATCCTGACGGACCTCTTCTGGCCCGTGGCCGGTCTCGACGAAACGTTGGAAGAAGTCGTGCTGCGGATCAAACAAGTCTTTGGACACGGCGAGGAATCTTTGCAATTTTAGAACGAGCGTGAGGCCGCGAATTTTGGAATCCCTTGTTGGAAAATCCAATTTTTTTCAATAATACAAATTTTTTAAGAGGATGATCCCACCAATACTGTGTGATACCTGGCATAGTCGAGAGGCATGTCTTGAGCGCGTTGGGGACCTCGGGAGCTCAGTGTCGGAGATTGGTGCTACCGCCGGCAGCCAATTCAAGAGACGGATCTCGATAGGTCATGGTCGTGACACCGTCCTCGTCACTGCAGTTAGATCCATCTTCGTAACAGGGAACGTTTTCCACAGTAAAGGTTCCTGGCGTTGCCCAGGCCACTTCCGACTCAATACCCAGGGCGTTCTTCCCCATGACGATCCGGAAAAATCCCATTTCTCCCCAATACTGTCCCCAGGAGTTGCGGACAATCCAGTGTTGCTGTCCCGTTTCCTCATCCATGTCCCAACCCACGATAGAAACCACGTGATTCACCATCATGTTCCAAATTTTCGTATTGTTTACGACACCGCCGGCGTAATTGACAATGGGTTCAGCGTTGACGCCGGTAGCAACGGGTCCACGCGCGTATATTTCGGCCTTGATTTGTTCCGCCACGGCGCCGAATCCACCGGTAAAGTAACTGTAGGTCCCGTACTCGGCCACGGTGGCGTTGGGGAAGGCCGTAATGGCCCGACAAGTTCCGGACGCGTCGCAGGTCCGGCAAGTGTTGAGTGCCGTACAGGACGTATCGACGTGTCCGCAAAATCCGTCGGTCGAATCCGTGCTACAGGCAATGTAGGGCATACAGGTTTCGTAGGGAATGAATCCTTGACGGTGGACGAACTCGTACACGCCCGTGTGGGAACCGCCGTGGCAGGAACCTGCCGTGTGTGCGGCACAGTTGAGTACGTACTGGATGGAAAGGTTGATTTCGTCCCCGAGGCCCTGACGGGCAATCTTGATGCGATCGGCGAGGGCGGACAAGGCCCCGTGTGCCCAACACGAGCCGCAGTACTGCGGAATGTGCTGATTTAATGATTTGGTGAGATTGCCACCCCAGGAAAAACGATCGGGTAGAGTGTCCGTGTCCAGGTACGTGTAGGGGAGTGGCGAGGTGTAGGATTCGCGCTGGGAGTGACCGGCGAGTACCTAGTGGATGTGGATGTGGGGGTATAGATAGCAATATGAGTACGCAGGAGGGTCAGTGTTCGATATGGTCCGGTATTCGTTCGTTTTGGAGTGTGTGTTTCAAGAGTTGGAACGGATTCGACCGTTCCTCAACGAAAATCGTACACGTACGCACGTACCTTGTACTCGTTGAGTCTCTGCTGCGCGTGCGAAAAGCCAACGGTAAGGAGCAGCAGAGCCGCGACGAGTGAACGAATGGACTGCATTCGGATGCGAAGAAAACGACCGTATTGGAACAAAAAACACACGCGCGAAACTCGAGTTAAAACCAACTTTGGAACGAGAGACACAGGGACCAACAAATCCAGCGATACCAACGGCGCCTTCCCTACCAATACAGAGGCAAACTGTTGCACATGCACTGTCCGTTCCGAACGAAACGAACGAACGAAACGAACAAGATCCGGGATAATTCCGCACGACGCAAAACCGTGACACTTGAACTGTCGTTTGTGACTTTGTGTCAATACTATACGTGATTCACGACTGAGATCGAGTCCAGAGTCGACAGTGAATGCCCAGACTCGGACCTCACTTACTGTTACATTACCTACGTTAGCCCTCACCCCTCCTAACATGATTCGTTGCTATCCATCCACATTCGCAAGGTGCTGTAATGTCAATCTTGCATTCACAAGGTCCACTGGAAATTATTGATGTCTTTGCCCAACTCGACACGGAGGAGGAGCTTTCGATTGTCCTGCCAATCCCCTACTTTCTGTCTTTTTGCCCTCTAGACTTTACCTGCATGCACCAACGTTAATACATTCTTCCTACTCGAACACGAACCATCATGAGCCCACCACCACCACCGCCGCCGTCCCAAGCGGGTAAATTCAAACCCCGCAAGCCCGCCCGCCGTGTCCGGGTCGGGGGCGACCATCCCGTCGACGCCCCGCCCCCAGCGGCCCCGGTCGTTGTCCAATCCCATCCCCGTGGAGGCCGTGGACGGGGAGGCCGGGGAGGACGAACACCCGTTCCCATGGGGCGGGCTTTTTTCACCGCGACACCATCCGGACGCGGTGGGACGCCCGCGACCGCCCGCAAAGTACAGGCCGCAGCGACGGCGACCCGTACGGGAGTCCACCGGGCCTTGCGAGAAACGGAAGCTTCGGAAGAAGTCGTGGGTATGCTGGAGGAAGCGGTGGGATCCTCCAGCGTGCGTCCGACGATGGTGGGGTCCGCGGACCTGGACGGACTCAAGGAGGGTCGGTACGAGTACGAAGACAACGCGATGGATGGATCCTTCGGACGACCCGGAGACGACACCGGATTCTTGTACGATTCTGATTCCAGTGCGGAACGAAGGACACGGCAACCGCGGCGGATGAATGCAAGTGGCAGTATGCCACCGTCCAGTTTGCCCTTTCCGTCGCTCGACGTGCCGCCAGGCATTGGCAATTTGCCCAAGCCCGACTTTTACCTCGGCGCAGCGACAGACCGCAATACACACCCACCGGAATCGTCCGGAACGAACTACGGAGCACCACGACCCGCCAAAGCACAAGTTACCGTGACTCAAGACGCGCCGACGGCGTCGCCCTTTGTGGACACCCGCGACGCCCGAGCCTGGCAAAACGAAAAGGATTCCTGGTTTTTGGTACAATTTCCGACACGGTTACCACCATTGGTCCAACGAGTCGCCACGGAAGACGCGGTGACGGCGAACGTGAAACGGGAAGATGGACATTCACACGAGACTGCCGACGAACCGTCGGCAGCGACGGGTGACGCGTCAACGACGTACGCCGACGTCGCGACCGCACCCGTGGATCCCACCGCTTTTGACAATGCCTGGGCAAACGCCGTCCCGGGTAGACTGGGGAAACTCGTTGTGTACAAAAGCGGACGGACCGTACTCGTACTGGAACGTCCCGACGGTAGTGTCGTGCATATGAATGCGCACGAAGGACTAACGTGTGGATTCCGACAACAAGCCGTGGTCATTGACCAGAAAAAGAATCAATACGTGACGATGGGAGATGTGCAAAAGACGATTGTTATGACACCAGATCTAGCTAAAGCTTTTCCAGACTCTTAACGAGCACCACCTCGAAAGAAAATACGCCTTGGAATCATCGTGTCGTAGTTAGACGGCAAGCTTGTGTACACACGTGGGGAAGATTGCGGCAGACTCTCGCGGGCATCCTACGCGGTCTTCCCTAGTTTCTCGCGGAGCTCATCCAGTAGTCGTAGAACGAGATCTTTACTCAGGCCCATGACACTGTCCTCGGTCCCGTCAATCCGCACAATATGTTCCTTAACGAACGGGTGTTCCACCATGAGTCCGCCCGCGCAGGACAGGATTGGTGCGTCGGCGGCCAAAAGCCGATCCACCAGATCGTCCGGAAGGCGGGGATCAAAATGTACGGTCGCCGTGTCGATTCCCGAAACTTGTGTTCCCGACGGCAAATGCGTGAGTACACAGGATCCCACGGTCGACGGTGGATTCGACGCGTACCGACGGACAAAATCCCGGGCTTCCTGTACACTTTCGGGTTTTTCCAAAATCACACCGTCACACGTGACGACCTGATCGCCGGTCAAGACGATCCATTCCGTCCGTCCCAAAGGTGCAGGTAAATCATCCGTACAGTTCCCGGCACGTATTTCGCGCACCAAATGCTGCATTTTGGCCGAGGCGAGGTTCCGGACCAAAACGTGCGGGGCGTCCCGGGTCCGGTCACCGAGACTCTTTTCGTCAATCGGACGGGCGCACACGTGAAAGTGGACGCCCATTTCTTGCAACACCAGTTTGCGGGAAAAGGACGCCGATCCCAGAAGGAGTGGTGTGGGGAGACCAAGAGTGACGACGGGATCGGGTACAGTCGAGGACGCCGTTGCGGCGTCCGTGGACGTCTCACTCATGTGCGTGGTGCCGGTGATTCGACGAGAAATGCAACCGGCGCGTGTGCCGAAAAACGTGGGAAGTGTCCCGCGTATGGATGCCGAAAAGCCTCGTGACAATGCCAAGCTGCAAGCGGTCAGCGTCCAAGACAAAAGACGTCGTCCCATGGCCCGTGAGGAAGGTAGAATCTGATTGACTGGGACTTATAGTATTGTCGGTCACTGTCCGTCGATGAAATCCTATCTGTAAGATCTACTATCTACGGTATACACGTAGTCTACCGGTAGTAACAACCTACGCTCGGCAAGGAACCCGAGTCGGCAAAATTGGACAGGAGTGCGCCATATTAATGTTAGGGTAGGGTTCCGATTCCTGACAATCGTGCGATGAACAGACCGAAATTTCAAACGCCTTTCACTGTCTTACTGTTATGGATTCCCAGAAGAAATCGAAACCGGCGACCCCAGGCCGAAAAACATACCCAATCGATACCTGTACCGGAAGGCAACCACAACAACGACAACACCCTGCTGACCATGGCATCGCCGTCACGTTCCAACACTCCCGGGACGACATCAACGCCTCGCACTGCCCGCAAACGGCGTCGACAAGAAGACGTGGCCAAATTGCGGCAGTATGGAGTGGATCTGCCGGACATTCCCGGCCTACCGGTGCCGATCATTCCGTTGCAAATTCACGCCGGGAAGCAAGCCCGAACGTTCTTTCGCCACGCGACCGATCAAGCCGTGGCACCGTATACGCAGGCAGCGTGCGAGCATTCCGTCAGCGATTGTGCCGTACCGGCGGTTGCTACCGATTCTTTTTCCCACGGTGATGCGGCTCCTTCCGTCGTGGACGCGATCCTGCATCGCGTCGCCACGTCCACCACGGCCCAATCCTCGCCACGGCAACAGGCAGCCGCCGCTCGGGAACGACGCATGCACGAGAGCGTACAAGTCTGGCTCGAAGCGGTACACCGACAAATGCGGGACCAACCGGCTCTCCGGAGTACGATTCCGGTGGCGGCACTCGAGTACTGGTGGGATCCGGTCTGCGACGGACACCAACCGCTGGCGACCCGACGTGCGGCTTTTTACTTGGCGGGACACTTGTTGCAGAAGAGTGCGGATGCCAGAAAGTGGCTACTGGAGAATGGTACACGTATTATTCACTGGATGGATAGTTTGGAGCAAGTCGTGAAGGGACCAAACGACTCGGCGAATGCGCTTCCGGCGTTCCAACAAGAGGGCTTTTGGTTGTTGCGGTACTTGCGGGATCAGGATTACGGCAGTTTGTATCCAACGTTAGCCGTCGCTCTGCAACGATTCGAACAAATGTATCCGCACGTACACGAGGCGTCTCTTAGTGACGGAGTCGCTGGTTGGAAGGACATTGTAGCGTTGCGACAGTATCGTGACCAGGCCATGCGGTACAGCGAGAAGGAAAGGCGCCGCGTCCAAACTCTGGTGCAACGATGTCATCAGTGTACCGATGTTCTGGTTCCCCGGTTGGGGGTGATCGGAACGGAAGAATCGGGTGGCAAGGAGAAACAGGGAGAAAGTGACGATAGCGACGGGGACAGCATTGAATGGGAAGAAGGATGGGAAGCCACAGACCCTTTTGCCGAGACGAATACCACCGCTCCGTCTCACGAAGACGCGGTAGAACATACTCTAGCGACCATGCAAGCCATTGGAGGTCTTCGAGACGGAGGTCTGGATATTCAGCTCGGTAATTTCGAGTCAGACGAGGCACCCCACGGAGATGGTTCCATCCTCAGCGCGGAACAATTGGTGGCTCAAGGTCGGTTGCAAAAATGCATTCTCCTACTACACAGTCGTCACATGCCCAGATTAACTTTGTGGGTCGAAGGTCTAACCAAGGCAGACGCACTTATCCCGAACGCAAGCAAAACAGCGCTGATTCAAATGTCGTCCGATCAAAACAGCCATAGACAAGAGGTTTTATCGGAACTTATGCGGTTAAAGGCCGAAACGGCGTCCTGTTTGTCCGCTGCGCGTCGGTTGGGTATGAAAGACGGTACGACGGTACCGACAACGATGTCTGTCCCAACTGAAACGCCGACGACTGCTCGATCATCGACTGTTTTGCCCGTTCACATAAACCTCGGGGGTAGCACTCGACACGAAGCTTTGGTCCATTCCATGGCTCGCCGCAAATCGGGTCCGGGATCGCAAGACGTGACGCGACGGCGGTCGAATCGCATTCAAATAAAATTCAACAGGCGGTAGTAATGACATCTCCGTTGACGTAAAGGGGATTTTAGTAAAGAAGATCGATGGCTTAATTGGGAGTCATGCACGAAATATATTAATCAAACTGTGAAGCAAAACTGTGAAGCGTGTATCTATTTTCAAACTGAAACTTCCTTACGCCAAGCTCGTCCGTATCGTCGTACTCCTCTATGCCATCGCCTTGGAACCTCAGGAGACACTTTCTCAGGAACTGAATCCTCGATTGAACTTCTGATATCTCGAAAGACTGTAATTCGCCAAGGTGGCCCGCCAACCTTCGATGCATACAGTGTAACATATTATTAGTCATTCGTAAGAGTACATTTGAAGCAGTCACCGGTGCTAAGAATTGGTCAGTCCATTCAACGTGGTATTGGTCAACAATTTCCCGGCAGTTCTGCACAGATAGAACTTGACCCCCACAGAAAACATCGACAAAAATCTCGTTTGTAGAAATTCCCAAAACGACGTGTCCCGGAAGCCCAATAATGTCGACGAATACACCCACCCGCCGAAGGACGCATTTGTACAGTACCGCCAGCGTAATGGGAATCCCTTTGCGGTTTTCCAATATAAACAATAAGGAGGAATTGTTCAAATCATAGTAGTTTTCCACGTTTCCACCGTACCCAAGATCTCGCAAAAGCTCGCTAAGCTTAGTGGTAGCGCCAACAGGGTCTTCGGATGCTGTTGTTTCCAAGCCTATTCGACTCTGGAGTTGCAACGCCAACTCGTCCAAACGACGAAACATGTCAAGACGTGCTAGATCTGGGCGAGTATTCAAGCTTTTTTCCCAATCAAACAAGGAAAATGCCAGCAAGAAGGCACCTTCTTCCAAACAAATGCTGTCATGAGTTGGAGAGTTTCTGTTGCTTTGTTGCAGCCAGTAATTCCATTCCCTCGAAATGTAGGCAAGAGTAAAGTACTCCAAGGTTATAGAAGCCACGCAAGTGGTGTATTGGTCACATAGATCTCCAGTGTACTGGTGCAGTGCCATACCGCGAGGCACTGTCATGCACTCGGCATACTCGTCGTTGTTAATGAGATGCAACCAACTTTTGTCGCGTTGTAGTAAGCGTATCAAGTCAACGTCGCGGATTTGATTCGGGCAGGTCCGTCGCAAGCATGCCGCTATCCGTTGTAGTTGTTGGAATACGGATCGATCCAATACGAAGCGCCTGGCATAGTCGGAGCGGTAGGAAAGGGTGTGTTGGCGAGGAATGTTCCACCATACATTGCGATAGAGACGCTCCCACGTTGCTTCTTCTCCGCAGGCTTCGGCGAACACTCTACTGACGGCCCCCAAACGTATCAAGGTGGAACCCTCAGCAACGAACGACGCAATTATCTGGGCCACTTCAAACGGTAGATTCGTGGGTGAAGATTTCATGGTTTAGTCCGTCGTTGTTAGTGCCATGATCGAAAGTGTACTCCTCTCGACTCTGCAGCTGGAATGGGACGAAGGGCGTTGAATGTGGTTGGCACGTCCCTATGCACTGCTCATATGTTTCATTTCACAGATACTGAATGTGACTGCTTAATCTGGCCCGGTCTAGCTATATACTATGACGATTTAGGCAATGGCCCTTAAGGGGAAAATTTGATTTTTGAAACTGCGAAAGATTTAGATCCGTTCCTTATAGTTGTCTTGGTTGGGTTGATGTGATCATGCACGAGGATTTCTTATCACAGTTTATATAATGTATATGTAAATCCATGCACTTGGGCTCTTCGCGAGTGAATATTCCCCACATCGTACGGGGTGTTAGATGTTCCGTAATCATTGTCAGAAATCACTGTCAGTCAACCCTCGTTAGCATTCCGGCAACCCCCAACCAACTCTGAGAAATCGTTTCCTCCTTATACGCATGGGAAGGAAGCAGTAGTAGCTCTAGTGCAAAGAACACCAATGGCGATCAGCTTCGTTCTAGTACTATACGTTATCATCGGGTCGTCTCTAGAGACCGATGGTTTTGCTCCAGGCTTCAGCACGAGGAGGACCTTGGGATCCTCCCGAGAGGCTTCTTGGATGAATAGTTCCACCCGATTGCCTGTGCGGGCCGACAAGATCGACTCCAAGTTGCTGGATGACTTTCGAACATCCTGGGGTGAATTTATCAACCCCTATGAAGTACTGAAAGTCAACCGCGCTGCTGAGCAATTCGAGATCAAGCAGTCTTATTACAAACTGTCCCGCCGCTATCACCCTGATGGTATGAGGTATCGAGATATACTACCGGGATCGTGCAACAATATGGAGGACGTCCGGAACCACTGGGAACGCATTCGAATGAGTTACGAGATTTTGTCGGATAAGAAATCCCGCCAGCGTTACGACCGTCATGAAGCCTTGGCGGATCCAGGCCAAGCTGTACGGCGTGCGGCTTCAGATGCGGCGTTGAAGGGCGTCGTGGGAATGGGCAAGGGCTTGCTGGGCGCCGGATCCTTCGCCTATCATCAAATCGTGAAAAAGAAAAGCGATACCGTTGACGGCGTGGAACAAAAAAACGTGTAAAACCAGATTTTCTTTACATCGTACTTGAATTCGAGGCGCCATGCAGTCAAGGGAAACGACAATGGAAAGCTTGGTCGCGGAGAGCAAAAAAGAGTCAACGTAAAATCCCAACTAGTCCACGATAGTATCGCTGCTAAGCTAAGATGCAATGTATATCTTTATTCTTTATAAAATTGAAACTACCTTCGTTTGTTTGCAAATTGCCTTTGCCAGCTTGCCGGTAGCTGCTCCACATCAAGACTGTCCAAAGATTGTGAGAAAAGCGATTCCAATAATTCTGCTGAAGCAGCGTCGCGTAAGTCCCGTAGGACGAACGAGTTCACCCAGCCAGTCTTGCAGCAAAGCTGAAAGGTGGCCTTGACCAGTTTGTCCTTTTGATCGCCTTTCGGGACCAGGTTCGTGCATCTCAGCATGTTGCCAAAAGTCACGTGATCGGGTCCTCTTCGTTGGCCTCGAACTTCGTTGAAGATGCGCAGCGCAATTTTGAAAGCAGAAGCGTTGCTGGCTTTCTCCGTATTAGGGGTTTCGGAGCACGCCATAAGAACAGCGTTGTACGTAAATACCGTAGGTTCAATCCCCCTGTTTCCCTCGGCAAACAGGTCCTGCATACGTTGCAGAACAGCATCGGCTTTTTCAGCCACATCTGGTACTCGAGCCTTAGCAATTGCGCGAATATATGATGTGTACACACGTTCGTTCGGCTTGATTGTTCCTGTTTTGCGGGCTTTCTCCAATAGCTCGAAAACTTGTGTCGAGCGTTGCAAGGAGTCCTGTCCGTTAAGAAATGTGTTAGCCTCAATCACTTTGTCGAAACAAAACGAGTCGAGCTGCATGTTTTTGTCCACCATGTCCAATAAGTAGTCCTGCGCGCGCTCGGGATCCCCATTCTTGGCCCATCCGAACAACAAGATTTTATAAATTTCGGTGGTATCTTCAAAAGTTCCATGTGGCTCGTCTGGTGGGCCTGAGGAAGCTAAATGATCTTCATATCGGTCCAATACACGTTCGGCTTTCTCCATGCAACCAGGGCCATTGCTTTTAACCCATGCGTCAATTACCATTCGTACGGATTTAGCACTGGGTCGCATCGAATCGTCGCCGTCCATGAAGCGCTCATTCATCTCGTCCAGAATATCTTCCCCGCGAGGTGGCCCGTCTGGAGTCTTTGACGAGCAAAAAGCGTTCATCACCGTGACATAAGCAATCGCATCCGGCTCGAACTCGATCCGACCTTCTTGGTGCAATGACTCGATTCTTTTCAAAAGCCGGTCAGCGCGAGAAGCAGCTCCGCGATTTCCTTTTCTCGAGAGACGGGACCATCCACTCAAGACAATGGTCCAAGTAGCAATACTAGGTTGAAATTCGGCTTCGCCTTCCAAATAAAAGTCCAAAATTCGGTTGAGAATACGTTCGGCAGCTGCAACGCCATCCCACTCGCTCTGCTGGGCGTACGCGTCGATGAGTGAGGTAAAGCTCGAAATGTTGGGCTTCACGGTCCCTGGACTACCGTTCGCTGAATCCACTTCGTCCATAAAAATGATCAATTTTTCGGCACGCTCAGCTCCGTAATCGAGTCCGCTTTTTGCCCACGCCGTCAAAACTACATTGAAGCTTTCGACGCTCATCCCGCGGACACGACCTTTCACGTCCATCCAAGGAGGATACTGTTTCACTGCTTCTCGAAGCAGATTTTCAGCACGTTCGGCGGCCCCGCGTTGTCGGCTTTTGGCTAAGGAGCGGATAACGAAATTGTAAATTGATTCGTCTGGTTCCACATCGTAGGAAGATTGCATCGCTTCAAACAACGACCACACCTTGCGGTCCATTCCGCGATCCCGTGACACCGAGAAAACTGAAAGCACGGTACGAAAGGTTTCTTGGTCAGGTTTGACAGATTCCAGTCCATTCTCGAAAAGGGATTTTTGTGTCGCAAAAAGCCGCCACACACGCTCAACCGTGACTGAGAGCCCCTTTGTATTAAGTTTCCCGGAACTTGTTTTCGACCTGAGTGTCGTTTCCAAAGTGGCTTGCCACGCCTTAAAAACAAGCAAAAAATCTTCCAGCTTGGGTTCTAGCAAAATGATTCGATCGTCTCTCATATTCTGAGTAGCTGCCCCCCATTCGCTTATCATACGGTAGAGCAGCCGCTCCATAGTATCCACGTGGCCTTCATTCTCTTCCGCAATCGAAGCCATCATTTCTCTAAGCAGCCTTATTTCTTCCGTTTGCAGTGTTCCAGGTGGAGCTTTATCCATCATATCAATAAAATGCGACAAGGAAAGATATAACTCTGAAATATCTCCCTTCGACGGGGTTGAGGTCTTAAATTCTCGATCTGGCATAGAGTCGAGGAGTGAGATGTCGTCTGCTTGAAAGCTTTCATTGTTGCAAGTTGCAGAATTCCTGCGACTAGTGGCAGCGCAACAAGGAGCAAACGTTTGCGGAGAATAAGTGCCTGTTGAAGAAAAAGAAAACGGACGTGCCCCGGGTAAAGCAAACAAACCGAGCGCAGTTGTTGCGACTCCGCTGTGCCTCATGGTTGAGCTTTATGGTTTTCTGATCAGATTCGACGATACGAAATAGGGTCAATAAATCCGCTCGACATCTATTCTTCGTTCTCCTGGGTTAAAAAAAGGTGGAGAGCGGAGATGAGGACGGCAGAATGAAAAAGACCGATTGTGTGCATGTGGGTGCGACCGTCCACTGATATTTCTTGGGTGATGAGATTTTGTTGCCCATGGGCCGATTGATGGTTGTTGTTGATGCCTACCGTGACCCAAAATTGCTTACGACTGACTGTGACGCGGTAGATCTTCTCCCCCTCGCCTCGCTACCATAGACTGTACCCAGTATATCTCTTACAGTAAGGCCTCTCGCTGATGAAAATTGCAGGCAGGAAAGGTCCGGCGACTGGCAGACTGTATGTTTCTCCTGATCCCCGTCTTCAAGAAATTTCAACACGTCATCCAACGGGGTGATGAAATTGTGATTTGGTTGTGGACGATCAAGTTCCTCCGGGCTGATTCTCACAACAGCTATCCACCAAAAATTAAAATCGTCTCGAAAGAGAAAGAGGCTTCGGCGTCACAAATATATACCGTGTTCAGCAAGAAGGCGTCTTGGAGAGAGAAGATGAGAGCCGAGCTTTTGGCTTATGTTTTGCTGGTACCTGTGGTTCGGGCCTTTGTCCCACCGGGCACTAATGCTTTTTTCCAAAATGCGCAACATAGAGAGCTTGCCGTTCGCAAGGATACGCCACACTGGTTCGTCACGGTGGCGGAAGGAGAAACGGCTGTGCCGGACTCCAACGAGTCTATCAACGTGACGGCAGTCAGCCTGGAGGCTTCGGCAGTTACTGTGACGGATGTTGAAAAGGTAGAAATATCGGAAGCACAGAAATTAATGCAACAAGTGAAAGACGCCGGTACTGCCGGAATCATCTCGTACGCGCTCTGGGAGGTTGCTTTTTGGACGGTTTCGATTCCCGTCGTAATATTTGGTTATATAGGCGTCACAGGGCACTGGCCAGATCTCAGTGACAATGACGATATTGCCAAGATGGGAGCCGAGGCCTTTGCCTTTGTCAATTTTGCCCGATTTGCCGTCCCACTTCGAATTGGTTTAGCGCTCTCGACCACACCGTGGATTCAAAATAATGTGGTTGACAAGTTCTTCCACAAGGAGGAAAAATGAAGAATGTTGAGACAAATGAGTTGACAGTCCTTGTAAGAAATGGAGAAACACTGCTAATCCGGCGACCCACCTTTGGAAAGAAAATGAGGGGCATGACAACGAAAAAAGGTTTACGTCGCGGCCCAGGTAGCACAGTCTTTTGATTTTTGCAGAATTTACGTTAACAATAAGGGGTAAGCTTGTAGCCCAGTTTGTGAGGCAAAAAAAATCAACCGAGTCATTATCACTGCGAGCATACCTAATCGAATACACACTTTCGGGTGTTGGTTGAGCTAGGGTTAGGGGAGAACGATTTGTGTTTCCAGTGATATTCACAGGGGGATCCACAACGTATGCTTGTCACGAATTATTCCTTTTATTGATTCTGTCTTGTTCCTAGAGCAAGACTTCTACACGTGCGACTTCGCATTCAACGTTAAACGGCCGAGTCGTCAGTGTTGAAAATCCGCATTTGTTGTATCCGTTCAATCAGCCGAAGCCTTTCGTTTCAAGGTTTGCGTTCAACGATATCCATTGTGTGGTTTGACCGATGTCGCTTCAAGGTCTGGTTGTCCTTGCCGTACTATTTTGTTTTCTACCCTATGCTCTCTTCAAAAATAGATCCAAGAACTGGGATTTCGCTAACGTGTCGACCCATGCAATTCGCGAGACTGTGTCTGATCGAAAAATGGTCAAGGTGGAAGTGTATGTCGAAAGCCTCTGTATTGATAGTCAACTGTATATGTCGGAACAGCTGATGCCCACTTTTGAGAAGCTAGGGGACATCATGGATCTCGACTTGATTGTCTTTGGAAATGCCAAGCTTGATGTCGAGAATGCAAAGCTGGAGTGCCAACATGGTTTCGGAGAATGCGATGCGAACGCGTACCAGCTATGTGCCCGCGATATATACCCATTTGCGAACAGGTATATTCCCTTTGATTCATGCCTGTTCAAAAGTTTGCCCATGGGTCATCACGACGATCCCTTTGCGCCTAATTTATTCGCGAATTGTGCTCGATTGACAGCTCTCGACTGGAACGCACTTGTATCCTGCCACGCAGATGAAAGGCACGTTTGGGAGTTGCAACTAGCTGCTGCGCTGGACACCCCTTCTTACCATAACTATGTGCCGTGGGTAGAAATAGACGGCCAGCACATCGATGAAGACAACGTTGATCTATTATCGACTATTTGCGATGCTTATAACAGGACGGGCGGAGATTACAGTCGGGTTGTTGAGGCTTGTGCAGAAAGCCGAGTAAGAGATGTCCATGCTCCTAGCTCCTCCGTATTTGCCGAAATCGACAGGGTTATAGTGGGTATCTACGTTGAAAGTTTGTGCGTGTACTGTAAGCAATATTTGGAAGAGCAAGTCATGCCAACGTATGAACTGCTCAAAGACTACATTGACCTAAATGTGGTTGTTTTTGGAAATACGATGATTGACGTAGCGAACAGATCACTTGACTGCCAGCATGGCGTTGCCGAGTGTGATGCAAATGCGTATCATGGTTGTACGAGGGATGTGTACTCCGACACAGGTCGTTACTTGCCTTTCACAGCTTGTTTGTTTCAGACTCTGCCTATGGGGTATAGCAACAATGAATTTGGAAGAGAAGCTTATGCCGACTGTGCACGAAGATCCGCTCTAGACTGGAACGCACTTGTGACATGTCGGCTCGATGAAAATCATGTATGGAAGCTGCAGCAGCGTGCTTGGAAGGAAACACCATCCGACCACCAGTATGTTCCTTGGGCTGTGGTCGATGGGCGACACATTGACCAAGAAGACGAAGATTTGATGGCGTCGGTGTGTGATGCAATCAAAACCCGTCGCCAGTATGATGACACACCATCACCCCCATGTCCAGAGTTTTCAATGAAAAGAAGATGACTGTGAATCATTAATCTCTATGGAGCAGCAAATATGGTGTGGTCAATAGCTACACAACATAGAAATTCTGTCTGTGCTGGGCATGCCTGGCTAAATGTCATACAATCAAATATCGAGTTGGACAGCACTATGAGTCTACGAGTCGAAACCTAGAAGGACAGCTTTACGTCTTGTTACTATGCTAAATTATTTCCAGCTTTCGATCGCCGTACCCAAGCCTCTCTTTGTGTGTATCAAACAGCTTCTCGAGGGCTTGGCAAAATTGCAGATGAGCCTTGTCAACCTCGTCTTCCGAGGGATTCGACGGATTCTGGCAGGATAGGTATAAAGGTTTGTCAAAGACAAGGGTGGTATCGACTGGTCTAGGACAGATTGGTAGACCATATCTTCCCCAGCACAGTGGAAGAGCAATGCCAAGATTCTGAACGAGCCACATTCGCAGACCAAAGAGCTTTGCGGACGTGAAGTAATAGTCAGATACGCCAAAAACATAAGCTGGGACGACCGGAATCTCGTACTTCAAGCAAAGCTTCAAAAATCCTTTGCGCCGTTTCAGATATACTCTTTCACGTCCATATTGGGTGTACATTTGTTCTGCTTGGCCACCGGGAATCACAAGCAGTGAACCACCTTCTTCTTTTAATCTCTCGACAGCAACTGCGCGGCTGGCATCGACACATCCTGTCCAAAGTGCGATTTCACGAACCAAGGGAATGTGGAACAGTACTGTCGCCGCTAGTGTTCTGATCTTGCTTGCAGTCTGTGGGAGTGCCTCATGTAGCATACCGTCAATAAAAACTCGATAGTCTGCGTTCGTTCCGTGAGGGCTAACGGCGAACACAAATTGGGCGCCTTCTTTCGCTTCGGCTTCCTTGAGCTCGGAGTCAGCTTCAATCTTAAGATTTAGATATCCCCTCACAATGTTAAAGACAAAGAAATTCTCGCTGAACCAATTCCAGCCGTTGCCGTCTCGAGCTTCGTGTTTGCCAATGGACAAGTTGTATGCGTAGTACGGAATCAGAAAGTAGAACCCAAGTACTTTGGGATAAAGAAATGTTGCGATCAGAATTCCCACATTCGGTATGATCATCAAACAAAATAAGCCAATAGCTCCAGCACTTCCTATAAACTTCGATCTGGTCATCTTTCTTCCAGCGAGCCCTTCCTAGCCCATTATCTATCAGCGTTTGGAGAAGCACCGCAATAATTGTAAGTAGATATTGTCCTGGTTGTGTAGGCTTGTTGCTACTTCACCTCGCTTTCTATTAGGCAGAACACCTGCAAGGGATGACTTCACAATTTGTACTGTAAAGAATTTGTTGTGTCGCCTTATATTACAGGTCGCTGCTGGCAGTGAGTGCTTCGAAAAAGTGTGGTGACGTTGGAGGAATTTCCAGTTTGCATCATTACGTATTCACTGTCAGAATAAGGTAGATACAATTATCACGGAAAGTTGATTGACTGTGAATGAGAAAATGAGACTCTATCAAATTAGGTGGAAGTGGGAAAACAGCAAAACTTGAATACCCGTATGCTTTACAAACCCAATTAGGATATACCTGTGCCGACAGGTGCGATTGAAAAAAGGATTACCCTGAAGACTTTTGGTCTAGATGCAGCAGCTGCTTATGTATTTTCTTATGATCGTTGATCGTGAACCTATGCTCCATTGGCTTTTGTATCCTGATCCAGAGACGGATAGAGGACCTCTGGTACCCTCCCCGACTGCTTGACAGTGAATACGCTCCATAGCTTTTTGGAAACGACAATTCCTGTATGCTGTGGAGTTCACAGTCCAAGTGCCCCGATCCCAAGAAGGCCATTTGGGCAATCACTATTCCCAAGATTTCCTTCCTTCGCGTACTTGGAAGCCAACGCATTATAAGAGTTGGGGTAATTTTCGCCGGCAGCAAATCCATCATGGAATTGGTGATATTGTTCCGCAGTAAAGAAGGGGAAGTCTCTAGTATCCATGATGAAGCTCAAAGCGCGCGCGTCGGGGTCGTCACCTTTCCCTTTTGCAAAATCGAGTTTGTCACCTTCTTTGATAGACGTTTCTACCAGTTGCTTGGCATATACTGAGTTTAGACCTCCAGGAATGCCCACTAGGTTCCGGTACTCCGATCCCCGGTCACCCCATTGGTCTGCTCGATAGCCTTCTTTGCTGAACAGTTTGCAATATTCTGCCGCAAACAGTGGAAAGGCCGACGGAGGGATGTTGACGCGTACAACTTCAGCATGACCCAGCTTTCCATAATCCGCAATTTGCGCCGCATTGTGGTAGCAAACCTTACCGTCTTTGGCACCTTTCGTGCCTCCGGCGTAGCCCGCCCGTGCAGTCAACTCGTTGTCCGATCGGCCCAGAATAGTTTTTTCGGCCTCGACCAATTCGTGCTGGACGTGCCAGAAACACCCGCATCCGAAATACACTGCGATATCCTCCTCTTCGCCTGCGGTAGCAACGGCAATGTTGGGCCCTAGCGACAGAGAGCCCGACGTAACGATTGCCGCGGTGGTGGCGACTTTCTTAAAGAATGCGTGTCGAGATAGCGTTTCAGAATGATGAATACCATCGGAAGTAAGAGCCTCGACCAAAGCCGAGACGAAAGCAGCTACTACTAGCGTTGTGAGCGTTCGTCTCATGTTGGTCATTTAGATTTAACGTGTCCCTAACAATGGATAGCGTCAAGCCGATGATATTCACAGTCAGTCAATCGAAATACCCGACGGTGGACAACATACCTATGGTTTTCCATTGCTCGTACGTTTCTTTGATCCCGTGTCATCGTGATTGGAGCGCAAGCAGACTGATGATTATCGCACAATTTAATTGTCACACTCGATAATCTCAGTCAACGAAGGTTGACAATGAGTACCGGGCAACACAGCACAAAGCTATTGGTTGAAAGGTGAAAAGTAGACCTTTCCTAACATCCCTTTAAGAGAAATGATTGGTCGTATAATGACTGGATTTGTAGTATGGAATGTTTCGAGTCGCCGAATACTGACACCAACATGCGCGTGGATCACCGGCGCTGGACCCGTTATTGGCCCTGATTCAACGCGAGCGTCGAAAATCCGACGCGCCTCGTTTTCAGCAACATCAATGGTCACCGCCGCAACCAATGTCATATCCGAAGAGGAATCTGAAAAACGGGAGCGTCGACGTAAGACGCGAGAAAAGCGTAAAAAGTTCATTGGACTAGCCAAGGCCGTGGACCGAGGCCAGTATCAAGTCACCTATCAACCTGGAGGAGTCGACGGCAAAACATTTCAGTCCCTATCAGGCTTGCCGGAACGAAATCGAGTGTTCACAGTTCTGGGAATTGAGAGCAGTTGCGACGATACCGGCGCGGCAGTGGTACGAAGCGATGGTGTCATTCTCGGGGAAGCGTTGGCATCGCAACAAGAAATCCATGAAGCATGGGGAGGCGTTGTTCCTGGGTTGGCTCGTGACGCCCACGTCGAAAAGATCGATGGGGTTGTGGAAGAGGCACTCGCCAAGGCTGGTATGACCATGTCGGATATTGATGCCGTTGGCGTGACAGTTGGACCGGGTTTAGAAATTTGTTTGCGTGTAGGGTGCACAAAGGCACGCGAACTTGCGATCGAACACAAGAAACCGTTTGTTGGTATCCATCATCTTGAGGCGCATATTTTGATGGCGCGACTGCCTCTGTGTGGGTCAGACTCGGATACCACGGTTGAAGCAACCGGTTCTGATATCGTTCACTTGCCTGTTCGAGCAATGGATTTTCCTTTCTTGGCTTTGCTCGTTTCGGGTGGACATTGCCAATTGATGAGATGTATGGGTATCGGCAGCTACACTATTCTAGGTGGTACTCTGGACGATTCGCTAGGTGAGGCGTTCGATAAAACCGCCAGACTACTGGGTTTGCCGACTGGTGGTGGTGGAGGACCAGCCGTTGAAAAGTTGGCCCGCGATGGGGACTCTACCGTCGTCACGTTGCCCATTCCGCTGCGACAGCGCAAAGATATGGATTTCAGCTATGCCGGATTAAAAACCGCTGTCCGCAAGGTGGCGGAAAAGATGGTGGCTGACAAGGGCCTGGAATCAGTGGATGAGTTACCTTATCAGGACAAGGCCAATATCGCAGCTTCGTTTCAGAATGTTGCTATCAAGCATCTTGAACAAAGGCTTAAGTACGCTATGACTCAACTGGAGGAGGACAGTGGAATTCGGACTCTAACTGTGGTTGGGGGCGTGGCCGCAAATACGGAGCTAAGGACGCGACTACAAGAACTTTGCTTAAGCCGCAAGCAGCCATGGACTATCATTGTACCGCCTCCTCGACTTTGTACCGATCAAGGTGCTATGAGTGCTTGGGCTGCTGTGGAACGAATAATGGTTGGTAGCTCCGATGATCCCGCGGAGCAAGAAGTGTTCGCACGTTTTCCTTTCTCTTCACAATAAATAATAACAACGTCTTGAAGCTAAGGAAGTACAATCTTATGTTGACGTTACAAGTTTTCGCAAAGCCACAAAAAGAACTGAGTCGCTATCTCTCATCTCAAGAGCGGCTTGTCGAAGCGTTCGCTCCGCCAGCTCTTCTGTTACCTCCAGCTCGTCGACAATCGCAGCAACGTCTTCTTTGGAAACAGCTACCTGATCGGCAGCCGACACATTAGCCTCATTTTTCGTCATCAGAGCATTCATGGCCTCTTGAGCTTTCGTACCATCAACTTCTTGCTCGTCCACTCGATCCGTGACAGAATCGAGTTGCTTTGCTTGCGCTTCTGCTTCGGCTGCCATCCTGGGTAGAGTTTCAAATTTGCTTAGTTTTAAGGATGAGATGGAGTTTCATAAACGATGAAATAGACGGGAAGGCTTGCTGCCAGATGCTCGTTTACGTAAAAATTAGAAGGTTGAGAGGAAAGTCCGGGCGTCAACCGGTGCATGCTGCGTGGTCAGCAACTTAAGCAGGCTAATCCTAAAAGAGGCCATTTTGTATTGCAAACGTGTAAAAGATTTGTAACAAAGTTCACGATCGTGTCGTTGGCGCATCACATCAACGACAACTTACATTAACAGTAACATAAAACAAAAACCAGTTATAAAATTATGACGATCGAAGCAGCGCGAAGTATCTTTATGAGATTGACTTATACTACAGTTGATGGTGAACGCGAGTATAACATGCCAGACAATTTACACTTACAGTTAATCTAATCGTGTCAACGAATACCTGCTTGGTTGTCTCTTCAGACAATCAGCGTGCATTGTGAAAACATGCCGGTAAAGTGGGGTAAAAGATGCAAGTCTGATTTAAAGAAAAAGAAACACATTGATACTTACATCAATACAAATTGGATGCTACGTGCTGTCAACGCCGGCCTGTCCGTCTAGAAACCGATGGTGTTCACAAACCTACTGGTTGGGAACATGCGTTGCCTTTAGCAAAGCGCCGACGGGCTTGTACGTTAAAAAGTAATCGGACGTCCCTTCATCTTCGACAGTAAACGTGTACTTGGCACACACACTAGCAATGACAGAGTGAAGCTCTGCAACGGCTAAGCGCTGCCCGACACAGTTCCGGGGACCAAGAGAAAAAGGAATGATTGCGGCGCGCTGCAACTCGCTGGGCTCATCCCATCGGGAAGGTTGGAACTCATCTGGTGAGTCAAACACATCAGGGTTGCGACATGCCAAGATTTGCGGAAGGAACACGATCGCGCCTTTTGGGAGTACAATCGTAGGATCTGTTGGTGAAACGATATCTTCCGCGAGTTGCCGGACGGATCCCATTGCCGCAACCGGAGAAAGCCGCATGCCCTCCTGGACAACGCTCCGGAGTCCCGCTGACTGAGCCCACTCTTCGCGAGGTGTTGCTTGAAGCTTCTCTCGAAGAATTTTTTGCTCGTGCGGGTGCTGAGCTAGGTGTAGAAGGATCCACGCCAGAGAGTATCCGGTTGTATCATGTCCTGCCACCAGAAAAGTTAAGAGGTCCGCCGCTCGGGCCTCGTCGTTCTTGTACTTGTCGTTGTTCATTATCCGCCCGATCACGGTATCTTCAGTTTCATGGTGCTTGAGACTACGGTAGTGATCCATGACCTTAAACACAAACCTTTGTAACCGATCTGATGCCACCTTGGCTCGCCTTGCGCTCGGCAATACCCCGTTGAAAAACTTCCGAAGCGGATTGGCAGATTGCTTGAATGAAAATTCTCGCAGAGCTAGATCGAGTTCGCTCAAAAACATCGTCATTTCTTCTTTCGATGGATTGTACTCAAATGCCGACTCACAGATGACGGTAACAGTTAAGTCGACCATTTCGGTTGCGATATCTAAGACTGCGTTGTTAGCTATGGATGGGACTAGGCGCTCTTGAATCCATCGCTCTGTGTGTGCCGCGCAAATTGTGTTCATACGCCGTATGTGCTGTGACGAAAACGCTGGGGCCACGCCTTTGCGAGCGTGTTTCCACGTTGTTTCGTCAGTTTCGGTGAAAATCGAAGGGCCCTTTGTAACTGATTCAAAGGGCTTGTAGACGGAGGCTGGTTTCATTCTACTCTCTGTCAAAATCAATTTGGTCAAGATCGGCTCACCGACGGCCACTACCATTGGGGTTCCTGGGATAGGTAGCCGAACGCGAAAGACACTACACTTCAGCAATCTTGACATTTCTAACATAAAGGATGGTGCTCTGGGGCCACTCATCGATAGTATTGTCCGCAACAAACCAATCGGAGCGTAAGGTGGATACTGCTTTCCATCTTTTCGTTGAAAAGAACGCCTCCTCGTGAAGGCGTACGCGATTCCTAGGACAACAATTGCCAAGGCGGTAGTTTGCCACCAAGGATCTAAGTTGCTCGCTTCGTCAACATAGAGGATCATTGTTGACACAGATGCGAGCGGTTGTTATGAAGCTGTCCTGCGTCGCTCCACCAGTGTAGATGAAATAGAAGAGCGTAGATCAATATTTTCAGCCACACGCAATTGTGTTTCGAACACAGAAACAGGAAATAATACCCTCGGCGAAGACTGGGAGAGACACGTATTGATTCCCGGTATTCACGTGGTCGTGCCGAAGTGAAAAAGAAACATACACACGTAGAAAGAAGGTCCACCGGCGAGAATCTTTGCCATACTATACATAAATGTAAGTCTGGTGTAACTGTAAGTGCTGTAATTTTGTAATATGCCGTTGGTAGGATAATTCTTACAATAGGACGGAAGATACAGAAGGGTTACTTAATGGAAACAGTCACCCTCCGCTATACATATACAATAGGAGATCCAGTTCACTTATGCACCTTTCAGATCTATCGATCAAATAGTTGGTGCTCGGGGCATCGACTGTGACCACGTGAAGAAAGCAAAGTTTCACACAAAGATCTTTGGAACAGCGTGTAAAGCATCTTTAAGCATATTCCCTTTGTGAGGGTATCATATGCTCGCTATTAGACAGATTCCTTTACAACAATAGACGAGGCTCCTAGAGGTAAGGCAATCACTGTCAATCAACGCACGGTTAAGAAAAGACGAATTATGTATATGGTAAGACGAAATTACATATTCAAAAATGCAAAAAAGCTCGCACGTTGTGGGTGACTATTTTATTTATCATGGAAGAAAGTACTGTTTTCCATTTACTTTTGTACACGCCTGGCCTTTAGCAAAGCTCCAACAGGCTTGTACGTCAAAAAGTATTCAGAGGTTCCTTCATCTTCGACAAAAAACTCAAAATCGGTACACAACCTTGCAATGACAGAGTGGATTTCTGCAATAGCGAGACGCTGACCGACGCAGTTCCGGGAACCAAGGATGAAGGGGATGACTGCAGTACGCTGTAGCTCGCTGGGATTGTTCCATCGAGAAGGCAGGAACTCGTCCGGGGCGTCGAAGACATCAGGGTTGCGACAGGCTAAGATTTGCGGAAGAAAAACGATAGAACCTTTTGGGAGTATAATTGTAGGATCCGAAGGGGAAACAATGTCTTTTGCAATTTCGCGAACGGAGCTCACTGCCGCAACTGGAGAAATTCTCATACCCTCCTGGATAACATTCCGGACCGCCTGACACTGTGCCCGCTCTTCTTTAGGCATCGTTTGAAGCTCTTCTCGAAGAATTGTCTGCTCGTGTGGGTGCTGAGCTAGGTTCAATAGAATCCAAGCCAGTGAGTACCCAGTTGTGTCGTGACCTGCCACTAAAAGTGTCAAGATGTCCGCCGCCCTGGCAGCGTCGTTCTTGTACTTGTCGTTATTCATGATCCGACCGATAACAGTATCTTCGGTTTCATGGTGTTTAAGACTACGGTAGTGATTCATGACCTTGAATCCGAATGCTTGCATTCGATCCGTCGCCAACCGTGCTCGTCTGACTTCAGGTAGCACCCATGCAAACCACTGTCTCATTGGATTGGCAGACTGTTTGAAAGAAAATTCTCGCATAGCAGTCTCGGTTTCGAACAGAAACGTCCTCATGTCTTCTTCTGTTGGGTCATACTCAAAGGCTGCCTCGCAGAGAACAGAAACAGTAAGATCACGCATCGCCTGTGCAATATCAAAGGCTGTTTCATTTTCAATGGCTGGGACGAGGCGCTCCTTTATCCATCGCTCCGTTTGTTGAGCGCAAATGGAATTCATGCGTTGAACATGCTGGGTCGAAAACGCTGGCGATACCCCTCTTCGAGCATGCTTCCACAAAACAAGATTTGTCTCACTAAAGATGTTGGGTCCCTTAGTAACATTGTGAAAGGCCTTGTAGATGACGGCTGGCTTGATACTACCAGAGTCAGTTAGAACAGCTTTGGTAAGGAGTGGCTCTCCGACTGCCACGACCATGGGAGTCCCAAAAATAGGAAGGCGCATCCGAAAGACGCTACAGTTTAATTCTCTTGCCATTTGTATCATGAAGGAGGGTGCTTGGGAGCCACTCACGGATAGAGCAGTTTCCCATAAGCCCGCCGGGGCGTAGGGAGGATACTGTTTGCCGTCTTTTCCTTCGGAACGGCCTTTAGTCAAGAAGATAAAAAGAAGCCCGAGAGTCACCGCGGCCAGAGCGAATGATTGCCACCAATCACCTTGATCATACTGTCCATTAAGAAACACCATTGCTTGAATTTTGTTTTGCGTTCGGGAGAAAGCAGATGTCTTTTACTGCTAATCGCCGACGCAGCTAATTTGTGGCTATTGAAGCAAGGCAGCTCCTTACATACGAACACGCATAGACAGTTCCCTCTTGCAAGATCGCCTCCTATGCCATTTATGGTAGGTATTTGGCATGTAGGCCATATTCAATGTATTTTTGTCTTCTGTTGGAAAAAAGGTATATCGTTCTATTGCTCTGAATTGCTTCTTATTGCCGCCAGTTTGATTGCCAAATGGAATTATAGGATTGACTTCACTGTCAGAAAGCGCGGAGGCACCAGCTACTAATTGTAAACAGAAGATCTGGACAAAAGGGTACGGAAATACGAAATAAGGAAGGACAATTAAAGTACTGAAATTAAACCACTTAAATACGTATGTGTAGAATATCCCGGTATCATTTTTCATGTCTTTCGTTGTTGCTTGTGATTGTGCCTCTTATAGGCCTTGTTAACAAATGAACTTTATGCAGGGCTCGGTACAAGTTTGCGGCCGATCAACCTTCGTGATTCGCTTATCGGATTGGTCTACAAAAAGCAATCATGGCAAGATCAAACGGATGAAAAAGCCGAGATCAATTAACTGCAAGCTCGACCCAAGATCCATCAGAAAGCGATTTGCTCCCGTTCTATCCCGATCTTCTGATTGAGGGTCTGCTTCTATGGAACTTCGTTACGCGAAGTATGCAACAGACGACAAAAAATTGAGCATTCACCTTACATTTACCTATTGACATACTCCATTGTAAGTGCAGCTTCATTTACTGTGCAATACATGATTTGTCACTAGTGTTAGAACATGCATGCGGCAATTTGGGAAATGTACTACAATGGTTCTCGTTTGCCAGTCGTTGGATTTATGGATGATTTACTCTGACAGATCAAAAGCGAATCGCAGAAAGAGGCCCTTCCGTTTGCCAATTAGTCCAGCAGGCCTTGGACTTATTGTTAGTTAAAAAAGGTCTCACAGTACGAGAGCTAATGAATAATTGACCAAGCCCCTATCTTGCTACTTGGAGCAACAAAGCTTACTGTTAGATACACTACTTGAAATCACATTTGCTGTAACCATTCTTTGCGTTTGACTGGTTGGCTCTCGCTGATTGTAAAGCAGCACACTAGAGTGGAAGTCAAAAACTCTTGCTAGCTACAGGGGCTTCCAGGTGCCAGGCCATTGGTGCAAGACAAATATTCATTAGGTAAAGGCTGATACGCGAAAATCCATTCTCGTGTTCGTAAAATTTCGGAATCGACATGGAGATTTGACTCTCCTCCACTCACAGTAGTAATTATTTTGGTTCCAACGGAACCAGGGCTGTAGGCTGTGATAGCTCAAAACGTATAGTGCTATCTTGGCAAACAAGTGTTTTTGTTCACTAGATTAATCCTCGCGGAGTTTAAAGGTTTCTCTCAAAACAGTAATAGTCCCATGCCCTGACTTGGTGGAACCAACACATAGATTGGCCATTTATCCACATAAGTGCTGATTAGGCAATGTGGCCTTTGTGGACGGATGGACATGTCCACCAATGCTCCAAGAGGTATCTGGTGAAGAGAGTCTGCATGGACTTCATCCTTCGTAGAGCATCTATGGGAAGCGGATGTTTTCATGCAAACTGAGTGCTTTAGCCCATTTTACCCTGCAGAAGAAACAGACGGCACCACCACAGTCCTCTATCAGCCAAGGTGTCTGGGAATATGTCTAGTTGTATAATAAAACTTTTGGACATACCAGGGACTTAGTGTGGGCAATCACAAGATATTTTTATGGCCTTCAAGGCTTATGCAATGTCCTGAACACAAGCCTCACTACCCTACATGCTGCTACCATTAAGAATTTACTGTTAAATCCTGATATCAAGGACCCTGTATTGCTATGGGATGCTGCTTCTCCCATTGTCTCAATGGTAAAACTCTCAGCTTGGTGAGTTGTGTTGTTGTTTGGTAGCAAAAAAGTGTTGTGATCAGGGTGGTGAATTTAGAGGTGTAACACCAGGGCCGCAATAGATAGCAAGTCTTGAAACACAACCCGATAAAGTACCTGCCATTTGGGAATCATAATTTGTGCTCTAATATTCTCTGCGCGCATATGGTAGCTTGTGAGTTACACTCAAACGGCAATCATAGTCAACTTACCACTTGATCTTCCAATCTTTGCAATAACATTTCGGGGTTAGTAGTTTTTCTCTCCAGCGGAAATTTTCCTATATTCAAAAGCCGGCATTGATTTGGATTTGGAGCTATTGTACTAGTTTTGACATGAGCTTATGTGAGAACTGCTCTAGAGGATACCGACTTTCGGGGAGACTGAGAATAATGTATAAGTCTATAGTAAAAAAACACTTTCAATGTCAATATTAAATTACAGTTTACACAAATGGACCATTGTCTGTGAGTAGGAACGTTCCCGACAAGTGATTCCCGTCTGGGGTTGTCATCGACGCAGCTGTTTGCACCCAGAATTGACTTTTTAGTGGTAACGTTTTCAGAGCCTATTCGACATGTCAGCGCCCATAAGACTATACATACGATTTGTTAGTTTTGAAATCTATTTCTGCCTCCTCAAGGAGATACTTGGAGAGCAGTTAGTTTAATATAGTAATTGCTTGTATAGTCAGATTCTGAGAGATTGTGGCACAAAAATGCTGGTATGCCTCGTCGAAAGCTGGTGGTGCATGATCAAGAAGATCTTGACAGAAATAGTAAAAGTGAGAAGTCATGGGGTTATGCATTGTCAATGAGGATTCATGGAGTCATAAGGAGACTCTGCCGATCCGCAGGGAAACAGTTGTGACGTTTTTGTTCGGATAAATAAGCTTCCAAATTCCCGTGTTCTCCACCGAAGAATCCTTGGGCATGAATAAACATCTTTTTTATCGTATCTACAAGGATGGGAGTAGTACACCAAGTTGGAAGCTTGCCTCCTACTTCCAACTGCAATGCGTACTCTACATCGAACGAATTCTCGCTTGTTGGGGTTAGAGTCGTCGAGAAGATATGTGATTTCGCTCGAGTATGCCGTTCACCGGGAGGAAACAAGTGGTTATGCCATTCTTCCATTTCCGTTCCCCATACAATACATGAACCATCAGAAAAGTTCTGGATTCCGCAGAGAATGAGCTGTTCCCGAGGCGAAATACCGAGATTGGCCTTCGTTTGGCAGTATCCTATTCCAAGCCGACTACAATCTCCATACCTGCCAAAACCCATGGCTATATTTGCGGCGTCCAAATCATGAATAGGGTAAGCTTCATAGACTTGCTCAATTTGTGAGTCCCACTTCTTCCGTTCATCTATATCCATAATGAAGTTGGCGAAGCATTCTCCTACGCACGGACCACTGAGCGAAGAACGGAACCTGACCAGTGGGGCAGGTAAGCCCTGAAAATTATCAATTTTTTGGATTTGGTGTACCAGTCTATCCTTTCGTTCCTCAATCGTTTTCCATCTCAGCTTTTCAGTACCTGAAAATAAAGACAAGGTGACCGGGTAAGAAAGAGGGTGGCCGCAAATGTTCTTTGATTGCGGTTGTGACATCGGATAACATACATGACTCTGCCGCAGCAAAACCTCTCCGAGGATTGCTGTCTCCCTGTTGTTGCTGATGAATGACACAGTTCGCCAAAGGCGAGATTTTCCGAATGCGTTCAAACAGCTCATCGAAGTCAGGCAGCTCAATGTCGACTCCGTCCGTCTTTGACGGCGCAGTAATTTGCTGAGACGGCGTTTCCTGGAAGAGGGCGTTGCTAAAAGCGGTCACTGAGGAAGTATTAAAAAACAGCAATGCAGTCGCATAAATGTATCGACAGATCATGTCGCCACGAACAAAGCGCAAGAATAATAAACAGGATATGGATTTACAAGGAACAGAGTATTGCAATTGAAAAATGGCCTCTTGAAATCGTTGTGATTGAAAAGTGGTCTTGTAAAATCGTTTTGAGAGCTCATTCGCATTCATGTTCCTTGCGACAAAAAATTCGGAAGTTGAACTTCAGTGGATGTTTGGGTGAGTGAGCAAATTCATTACGGGATTCGTTTCCTGTCCTTTTGACTGTGCGCTGCCTTGTCTCACTGTCAACTCTGTCTGGTCTGACCTTCTGCTACATACGTGACCAAACTCGGTCGTATTTTGAGACAGAGCCCACCCACCACCACGAAAACAATCCCGACCACGCCATGTTTTCGCAATCAATTCTCCCAAATAAGTGATACCAGTGGAAAAACAGAAACGAGTACGAAACAATATCGTGGAAGTATTGAAAGTATTCTCGCCTACAGATCAGTCTGTTGAGGATCGCTTTTGAAGATCGATCAGGTCATTCGCAATGGAATCTCAGCAGCACGTAAAGACATTACAAACAGACAAACGAAGCAAGAACAGGCTAAAGTACGCTTCGTCTCGCAAACGTGCCAAGACAGCTACTGCAGACGTCTACCGGAGCTATAAGCGACGAATCGGTGTGACGAGTGCAGCCTCGCGAGAAGAACGCGTGCATCATAGCGACGCGGCTATCAACAACCGGCGGAAAAATTCAACTTACAAATCTATTGCAACTGTGGTTCCTTCTTCCTCGACCAACTCACAGTCCTTCCTGGACGATGAGTCGGACCATCCCGACATCGGCACCGCGGAATCCGTACTGGCTATCGAGCTCGACGTTTCGCTTGATCGAAATGCGTCTGAAATATTCGGCAAGCTTCATCGGGAGCTCTGGCCTTTAGTTCGATCCTTGCCCGAAGTATTGTATCACAAAGCAATGATTGTTGACATTCTTTTGGCCTATCTGCTTTCTCCCGAATCGGCGCCGGAGGAAAAATCTCCCGTTTCTATAGGCAAGGAAAAAATTCCGTACCGGGTAAATCACGGAACAACCGACGTTATGCACCTTCTCGCGGTCTTAGCTCGAGACGTGCGGCACGAAATTCACGAGTTTCTGCCTCAGATTGTCCACCGCATTCTTTCAGACTTGTTGAACCGTCCATCCCCTGAAGCAGATACTGGCAAACAGCCAATTCCACTGGACGTGACGATAGTGGAAGCGGCATTCCGTACGCTTTCCTATATCTTTAGATACGACGCAGAGCGGCTTCTCAGTACTATCGTAGGCAAAGACCAAGAACCTTGTTTGGAAGATATGCGGCAGTATTATGGATTGACTTTAGCTCACCGTCGAGAATTGATACGGAAATTGGCTGCGCAGTCGTTCGCACCCATGATACGCCAAATTTCATCCAACAAAGGTCAGAAGCGTCACATCCGACGGGTTCTACGAGCATTGCAGGCCTCTGCTGACAGTGCTACTACAATCGCTGCCCAAAAGCTGCGATCCGACGCGGTGGATGGCATTGCTTCACTTTGCTTCGAAATTGCCCGGGGTGTGCCGGGTCGAATCCATTCGAAAGGAGTCTTTGTTATCAAGTGTGTACTGGAAGCGTTGATTGTCAAGAAGTGCTCGGCAAAGGCACACGAACTAATTTTTGGTGTTGCGTCCAGCCTTGTCGAGCGCCTTTTGTACCATCTTCGGGGAGCGGACGTGGTATCTCTATTAGATGATGTTGTTGCTGTATCCGAGCAAACGCTTCTGTCTCATGCCTTCTCGAACGACAATGTTCATTCCATCAGGCATACTATCGAGCTTGTCCGGAAAGTCGTTCAGCATCGAGACGGGATTGTAGTAAGAGAGAGTCCTAGTGCGGAGCGGAAGCTTACAAAGTTATTGGATTTCGCGATGAGAGCTACCACTTATTCTATGCTGTCGGACACGTCCCGTGAAGCAGTGCTTGAATTGCTGAGTGCCGCTTGGAGAGCTTTTCCTGACTACGAAAACTTTGCAGAGGAAATGAGCCAGAAACTATCGATTGTTTTGTCCATCTCATCAGCGGATTCTGCGGGGAGTGGCCACACAGTTAGCAATTGTGAATTGTCGATTACGCGAACTCCTGCATCTGTTCTCGTTGAAAAGTTGATGCCCTTTCTCCCTATCGACGTTTCGATGAAGTGGATCGGATCTGCCTTTTTATCTTCTGCGGCTTCAGTAGCCGCCAGTGATGTGCGCTTGGCTTTATTCCTAGTCCACGCCGTTGCAACAGTGAGAACAGTTTCGAATGGTTCAACTGAGACCTTTGTCGATGAAAGCGATGAAATCTTATTTCTTGACAATGCGGTTCATTGTATTCTGTCTGAGGTAGAGCGTTCTACGTTGCTAGGTCTTTGCCTTTCCAGGTTGTCTATGATTGACAATTCCAACTGCTGGGCTGACGTAGTTGTTTCCGCTAAGTGCGTAGCTTTCCTCGGAATGGTAGGTGGCGGGGGCAATGGACGGAAGAAGTTTACTTTCCTTTACAAGAAGATTGTTAAATCACTTGTAGGTGTTCTAAATCACGTGGACAGTGCTGGATTGCTTTCAGGCGGGCATACTGACCAGGACTCTGCTGGAATTCTTTTTTCCATTGTTCTTGAATCCTTGTCTAAGTTTTCGACTGCCTCGCTTGGTATAGCGGAGCAGTCGGATGTCGAGCAAGTGCTGGCGAGCATCGTTAATGTTTCTGAACGCTATCTCTTGCTTCAAAAAGACTCCCTGTGGGCATTGAAGGGAGTTGCCTCCTTTACTAGCGCCTTACAACAGGTTGGGCTTCCTCTCTCCTGGAACATAAACCCACTATTCGAATGCCTGGTTCCGAGTCTACAAGATAGCTGTCACTTTCGCCGAATACACGCACTCCAGATACTTTCATCCTTTCCCAAGAGACCATTCGTTATAAATCACTCTGACTTAGATTTCGGGGACGAATTAGATGAAGAGCCACCTGTGACTTTTGCAAAAATGCATGAAAAGATGTCGGTGAAAGGACCTACTGGACCGTGCGACATCATCAATATTCTAAAGGAAATTGAATCAACACAGATGGACATGTCAAATGAACGATACATTTTATCACTGATCTCAAGGGTGGCGGTACTTGGGAGAACTGGAAAGATGCCAGCTATGTATGCACTAGCAGCAGCATCACATCTCGTTGGAATGTTTAATATTAAGTTCTCGCCCATCTGGAACGGATCCATTACAGCGTTGGCGGCGCTGACTTTGGGCCATGAAGATTGCGTGTGGCCGCCACTTCACAGCAAACTTGCTGATCTCATGAACAGCCCTGTTTTCAAAGTTGCTTCCGATACTCAGCAAACTGTCGACACATCATACCCCTTGATCGATTCAGAAATGTACTTAAAGAGGTGTCTTCAATGGGAAGCCTCGAACGGAATGAGTGTTTCACTATTCGGAGGTGAAGCAGCTTTCGCAAAAGAACAAGGTCAAGTTTCGCGGCATCAAAGTACTGACCAGTCCGCTGTGCTCCGAAACGTGTGGGCTGTTGTAGCAGCCGCCCCACAGCTCATGATGAGGCATTCGCGAGTAATGGTTCCGCTCGTTTTAGATTTTTTCCATTTCCAATACTTTAAAGTTCACAAAGGAGCCCATGATGCCTGGGCTCTTCGATTGCACGAGCATGCTGAGAACAGCCCTCTGACGTAAGTCGCTAGTACCGGATTATCGGTGGAAGTTTGCATTGATCCTCACGAAGCCTTTGTCAAACAGGATCTACGACAGCGGACAATGGGACCGGAGAGCCTTAGAGGAGCGTCTGGTTTCGGTTCTTACAGCGTTTTCAACTGTCAATGGTCCTCAGCAGCTATACAAGCACAAGCTTTTGTTTCGCTTGTTTACTTCTTTTGTGGGGAATGAGGACGCATGTGTGTCAAAACTGGCTTTGTCCTGTATTCTTAGGTACAAAATTGAATGTTTGGTACCTTACGATGAAGCTCTGAAGGCGACACTTTCCAAAGGAGGTTTACGGGAAGCCCTCTTACATTTTCAGACACTCTTTGAGAGTGGTGCAGTAGCTAGGGAACACAGATTTGATCTGATTTGTTTGCTATCGAGGGTTCTTATCGGAAGACTTTTGTCTCAGTCTGGAACGAGATCGTCGAAGGATACTCCAGCAACACGGCGTGTCGCTGTCTTATCATTTTTGTCCAATATTTGCTCTGATGACAGTGACCTGCATCCTTTTATGTGGCTGATATTGAGGAATTATATTCCTCGCCAATTTGAGATTGACCCGATCGAAGGGAATGAGATGCAATCGGTGGAATCTGCATTATTCGTTGAACAACTTAAATCGGTCACCGTGGATTCGTGCTCTTCAATGCCTTCTACAGTCCACCAGGGCTTTCTCAACATGCTAGAACCAATCATTTCTTACCTCGGGCACCGAATTGCTTTCTATGTTCCTGCTTGTACGTCAATCATTCTAATTTTGAGCAAAGTGTATCAAGTACAGCCCCCAACGACAGGAACAAAGATAGATAACGCCGACATTGTGGCTCTCTCTGACAGAGATGGAGGGCGCGCAAGTACCATTCGCTCATTGTGTCACCGAAGATTGAGCGAATTATTTGTACAGTTCTCGGGCGTCGTTGATTTCTCAGAACACGCCGATTGCTTGTGGGAAGCAATCAAGAATGCACTTGCTCTTTTGCCCGAAATGGCATCCAGTAGCTTGAAACCTCCTTCTCTTCTTCTGCTATTAGAGTCCATTTCGAGCGATCCACTGCTGGTAAATTTGTTTCAATCGAGAGGAGAAGTTTTTCGATCTGCAATTTATTGTTTGCGTCCAATGTCCAATGTTCCGGTTGTTGAAACGACGTTACGAATTATCCGAAACCTCATGAATAGCGAAAACATTGAAGGTAAAATGCTCATATCAGAGAACATCGCGACACTTTTGGAGCGTTTTGAATCGAGATTCCGGTCGTTTGGCAACATCATGGTTCAAACGTGGCGAAGTGAGCTCGACATTCTTTGCGAAGTGAGCGAGCTCATAGACACTACAACTTTCGGAATGGGCACAGTGAGAGGAAATTTGGCGGAGCAGCTGTGCTCGTTGCTTCTTCCGTTTTTGGATGTTAGCAGAGCGTGCAACGACATTGAGAGGCTAAAGGTGATCAAAATCATGAAAAGAATGGTGTCGCAGCTGTCCTTGGAAGCATCCGCTTCCTACTATACATCCGTTGGGGGTAGTTTCGGGCCCTACAAATCGCGACCAGGCATTTCCTCCAAAGAATCTCGCTTCTCACTAGCAAACTTTCTTGAAACTCTCTCTTGCCAGAGATATGACAAGGCCAAGAAAGCATGTACAGTTCTCGTTCGATTATGTGCGGTGAACACCAGACGCGTTGACGAAATCGATCAGGAAAGTATTGTTTCGGCTATGACACAACTGGACGAGCGTGGGAGCCCTTTTTCATGGCTAGATATATGCCAGGATGGAAGCGAACCTATGATACTGATCCCATTGGTAAACACGTGCTTTCACTATTTTTTCTCAGACGACGGTATTGTTGCTCGTTCTGCCTTCAAGTGCCTGAAAGGGCTAGTTGCGATTTCGGCGCGCAAGGCGGATTTAGGAAATCCATCTATGGGGGATTCGTCTCATACAGAGAAGTGGAGACGGCTTTTGGAAGGAACTATACTTCGTCATTCAAAAGAAGGATTGGCTGCTCGAAATGTATCGGTACGACGATTTTTTATTCTATTACTCTCGGATATTGCGTTTGCCTGTAAGCATTCGAAGTCTCCCAATCACTATGGGGACCTTTGCATCTTGATTCGCCAGGATGAGCCTGACCTCGACTTTTTCCGAAATATTACTCATGTGCAAATCCATCGTCGATGCAGAGCTTTTCAGCGTCTTCGCAAGTCACTGGGAGAAGATGAAGAGGATAATTTAGGATTCCGACATCATACTCTGTCCAACATCCTTCTCCCCCTTGCAATGCATCCCATTTATGAGAGTAAAACAAAGTTGGAAGAGTCGTTTGCGCTTGAGGCTATAGCAACAGTTGCGTCCATTTCACGCTTACTCTCTTGGAGCAAATATAGCAGCACTCTATGGACTGCATTGACACAGTTTGAGCGGCATCTAGATCAAGAGCGGTATATCATCGGAATGATCTGTGCCATTATAGATGGCTTTCACTTTTCCGTCTCCCTCGACGATGAATTCGATGTCGACAATGAAGACAGTACAGGTAGCGCGGTGTGGCGTGCACTGAGCACGAGAATAATGCCGAAGGTGGAGGCTCTCCTTACAAAGGAGAAGATTGACAAGAATGGGACAAAAACAAAGATTCTCCGGCCCGCCCTCATTCTCGCCTTACTCAAACTATGTAAAAAACTTCCTGCGCGAGTGCTAAAACGTAATCTTCCGCGATTTTTGGCCATAGTATGCGACGCTTTGAAGAGCAAGGAGTCTGATTCACGAGATCTTGCTCGATCAACTCTTTCGAAAATGGTTCTTGACCTTGACATTATTTACCTAGGTGACGTCGTCCGGGAACTCGCGATTACGTTGAAAGAAGGATACCAACTCCACGTCCGCGCAGCTACAATACATAGCATTCTGCTGGAACTCTCGAAGGTATATTCACCACCCAAGCAACGCGAGCATACGGATGCTCTACCTATAGCCTTCGACAGGGCGGTCCCTGCACTCATGGACCTAATTCAGCAAGATTTGTTTGGCATAGCTCAAGAACGCCGCGATGCCAGGGGAAGCCAAGTTCGATACGTGAAAGAAGCCGGTGGCTCGAAAAGCTTGAACTCGCTCGAGCTCGTTTCTAGCATGGTACTTTTCAGGCCATCTCTAGCGCGAGCTTGTCCTATGAATACATCTAAATCGTCTGTTCACGTGATTGTGTCTCCTTTTTTGGAACGTCTTCGATCGAGTGATGTTTCTTCAGCCGCGATACCCCGGATTCGAGAATGTCTTACTCGCATAGTTGTTGGCTTAGCTCGAAACACAAGCCTGTCCGTTGACGAGGCTTTACCATTCATTTACGCTTCAATTCACCCATTCGTCGGAGATCATGAAATTTCAGCTGGGGTGAAATGTGTTGAAGGTGACAGCGACGACGATAATGTCAATATGTCGACGCCTATCGTTGTCAGCGGCTCGAAAAGAATTCGGCATACTAGCCAAATGACATCACTTGGAAATGTTGTCAAGTGGCATCCTTCATCCCGAAATGCTCGTACGAGTACAAAGGCGGCACATAAGGTGAAAGCTAGTGACGAGAGGGCGTTGGCACGCGTTGTGGACGGCGCAAGTGCACCAAAGATGACTGGCAGCTTCAGGCATTCTTCCAGAATTGCTAGAATGCGAGGGGTAAATGACCCAGCAAGTGTGGCTGCTGTTTCTGTTGGACTTCAGCTATTGTATTCAACCCTCAAAATTCTTCCTTCTGACACGGAAAGTACGCTGTCCTCAGCTCTGGACCCGTTTGCGCCACTATTAACAAAATGCTTATGCACTTGCCGTGATTCAGAAATTGTTTTAGCCACTATGAAATGTCTGGGCCTTTTCCTTAGATTACGGCTCCCGTCGCTTGAGCAATGCTCCAAGATACTTGCTGAAAAAACCTTAGAGTTGCTCACCTCGACTGGTGCTTCTTCTTTTGACCAAGAGCTTTTACAAGCTTGCTTCAAGATGCTAACATTCTTGATGAACTTTGACGGCAACGGAGGAGATTTCATCCTTGGTGCGAGATCGTCCGGCTCAGCTGCAGGTGCCGGCGTATTGCCTTTGGATCAGGAGCAAATGCAGATATTGTTGTCTTTCTTGAAATCATCTATTATTGACTCGGATCAACACAATCCGGCAATGGGATTGCTGAAAGCCGTCATGTCTCGTCGCTTTGTTTCGGCTGAGTTTTACGACCTCATGGATACTCTGCTTGAGCAATCTGTCAGGAGTCCTAAGCCGTCCTTGCGACAACAAAGTGGAGGGATTTTCATAACCTATCTTTTGCAGTATCCCATGTCTGCGGAGCGTGTCACACAACACATAAAACGGATAGTCCTGAATATCACGTATGAGCACCCTGAGGGCAGACTTTCGGCTGTGACTTTGTTATTAAATGTTATTGAGCGCCTTCCGGTTCCGGTCCTCGAAAGCCACTGCCAAATGCTATTCCTGCCTCTTACGATGCAACTGGTGAATGACGAATCAAAGGAGTGTCGAGAAACTTTGAAAAGCGCAATTTCGGTCTTGTTCAAACGTTTACCGAATGACCTCCTCCAAACTCTTCTCGAATACACTAGCCAATGGTCGGACGGAGATACAGCCCTTCGACAGACATCCTTTCAATTGTACAGCATCTTTGCGGAATCGAGAGTTGATGTCATTGTTAGAGGAGACAACACCTCCGTGCTTCTAAACAAGCTCTGCTCAGCCTTGGAAGATGACACAGATTGGAAAGTTGTTTACTTCGCACTCCTATGCTTGAGCAGGATGATGGGCAGTCTCAAAATTGTTTTAATTGAGAATTCGCACCTATGGATACTTGTATCCGCTTGTTTGACGAGAGAGCATCCTTGGGTAAAGCTTGCATCTGCCCGAATTTTAAGCGATCATTTTGCATCGCTCAAACCATGCTCGTTTGTTGAAGATGGCTCAATTTCTTTTTTAATTGAAAAGAAAGGGAGTTTGTTTCAGACAGCCCGCAACTTTTGTCGACAGCTTGATTTTGAAGAGACCGAATACAGCGAGGAGCTGACGACCATATGCATTAAAGCCCTCACTTGGATCCTCCAAGCTATGCACACATACCCTGACCTGTGCTATGCCGATGGCGACGATACCGCTGCCGGACGCGATCCGGTGCGATGGCTAGTCGCCAGGCTTTCCAATACCGCAAAGCCAAAAGGAACAAAGCGGCGTCAATCTGTGTTCAAGTGCTTTGCTGCGTTTGCTACGTACTGCAGCAGCGCATTTTTGAATCACCTTGAAATGGTTTTAGAGCCTCTCCATCGCTCTGAAATGGAGAGCCATAATGAGCTCAATTACTCTTCCATGTTACGGAATGATGATGTTGTGCAAGGTAGATACGCAGAGGAGTCAAGCCTCGCCAAGGATGTCTTGTCGCTTTTGGAGGAGCAGTGGGACAATGGCATCTTCATCAAGGCTTATTCAGCCGTAAAGCAACGAGCATTGCAGAAAAAAGAGAAGCGAAAGTTGACAACGAGGACAGAAGCAATTTGTGATCCAAAAAGTGCTTCAAAACGTAGAATAGAGAAACAGGACCAAGAAAAGAAGCGTAGAAAACGCAGGGTAGACGAGAGGCGGCTTGGTCGAGGCGGCACCGCCAAACGGCAACACATAGGATGAATAGACAAAATGAAGCTTCAAAATCCAGGCTTGGTAAAAAATCGAAGCAGGCACACGGTGTGCTCGTCTTCGATTTCTAGTTGTTTTCCCCACAGCAGCATCCTTCATATTTGCGATGCATCCTTTTCGAAGACGTGTAAACGATGCCATTATTCTAGGTTCCCTCCTGGTAGAAAAGGGAAATTCACTGGCAAATGCGCACTACATGAGCAAGATGATTACTTAAACTATTGAGGAAATGCCCACGCAATGAGCTTTGTTTATTATGGTAGTTTTGATAGAAGACTTTCTTTGGCGACGGATAGGTCATCAGATAGGAATAAAATAATTAACAGTATGAGACTTTTGTGCTTTTCTGTTTCACTAGGCGCAGCCGAATCTTCCTTCTCCCTTTGCCCCAAGTTTTGACAGTAAATTCACGGTCAATCCAGGTACCCGGTAGGCCTGGAAAGCAGTTTTGCTGTTTCGGGACGATACCAGGTCTCTCTATACGACAAAAGAACGTATCTTGTTATAGCAGAGGCTCGGCCCCCTTGACCTAAAGATGAAATGGTCATTCCTCGTGGGAATTCAATTTCTTCCAAAGTTTGTATTTTGCTTTAACCTTCCATATATTGGTATAAACAGAAGCAATAGAAAGTTTTTGGCATCGGTGAAGGCGCCGTCACTGAAAAGAAGCGATACTCGTCCGAGGATAAGCGATATGGTCGAAGAGGACAAAGTCACCGACATCAAGCAGTCCGTCAATAACATGTGGAATGGCGTGAAACGAGTAGGGATTGCCCCTCTTCTCCTCACTTTCGGTATCGGCTACCGCGTCGGTATCCATGCTACTAGAGCTACTCTGCAACGGACGGTGTCATCTTCGGGTACTATAGCCACCAAGTCGAATCCACCATACGTACTGGCCGCCGTGCTAGTCGCCTTTGCGGCACGTGAGCTCTGGAAAACTTTTCCAGACTGGATCAAGCGACAAATTCCATATCTAAAAAGAAGGTACAAAGTAGAGGAAGTCGATTTTGACCCAGACGACATGACTTCCTTGCCGGCAATAGCTGCCAAGCTTCAATCATTGTTTGCGCTAGCACAAGAAAAGGTTGTCGACGCAGTAAGAGTTCCGAATCCTCAGCTTGCATTCATTGCTCTTTTGAAGATCTTTGTACAGTTGAAAGATGAACGATCCCGGGATCGGGATCGTCGGTACTCTGAAGCTGGCAAGAACGTGGAGAATCCGAAGGATGTGCTTGAAGGCATGGACGATATGTTCGAGTTTGCCGAATGGGCCTACGACGAACTACCCGACGAAAAGCCTCTGAGTGAAGCGCTAAAAGAGAAAGGCTTTACGTTGATCCGCCACGACAAGGTTGCACTACCCGGGTCTGTTGCACACTACATAGCCATTTCGAAAGAACGCAAAGAAGCGTTAATTGGCATCAAGGGTTCATCAAGTTTTGAAGATCTACTGACGGATTGCTGTATGCAAGCTCAATCATTTGATCTAAAGGAGCCGTTCATTAAAGGCGGCCCGACCGAGATTCGAGCCCACGAAGGAATTATGTTGGCTTCAAAGCGTTTGGCAGATGAAGTTGAGGTTCTAGTAGAGGAATTGCTACTTCCAAGTAAATACAAACTAGTCATAACAGGCCACAGCCTGGGGGCAAGCGCCGCCGCTCTGCTGGGAATGCTGCTTCGTTCACGTTTCGCTCAGCTTCGCCAGGAGAACAGTAACCTGTTGAAAGTTTGGGCTTTTGCTTCTCCTCCAGTCCTGGACTATGACGCAGCTTTAGCCTGTACTCCCTTCACAACGACGATTGTCAATAACTCAGACATCATCCCTCGATGGTCACTCTCCAATCTCCTGATTGTCATGGAGTACCTCAAAAATGTTCACAACCGACTAGAGGAGCGCGGTATGACCGCTAAAGATTGGAAATCAACGAAGTCTCTTTTTCACATGTTAACTCAGAGCGAAGAAGAAGGTACTCCCATCATGACCATGGACGAGATTCGAGCAGCGATGACAGCAGCCAACGCAAAAGTAGAACTGAAAGATCCTGACCATCTCTATGTTGCCGGTCGCGTTATTCAAATGTACGACTTGTGGTCAAAAGAAGGATACGGACAAGTGAGCGTCGCGGACAAAGAAGGTGCTCATCCTTCGAAACTATCAAACAACACAATCCCAGAAACGGAGACGGAACAGAATACTCGAACCGCCGAACGCGTCAATGTAGACAATGGCGCATCAAGCATACTGCGCTACATTGAACTTGACTCGCGCATGCTCACCGATCATCTTTCACCGGCATATCGAAGTAGTCTCAACAATCTTCTTAGCTACGGGGCCGCCAAGATGGATGAGCTTGCCACAATTCCGGCAGAGTTATCTGACTAATAATTTCTTCAAAGTGGAAAGTAAACCAACAAGAATGCTTGTTCTCGTTACCAAATAGATTAAAAGGATTTTTCGGCAAGGGAAAACTCATAGAAAATGATTTATCTGCTTTCCTTCATACATGCACCGAAATCTTGTACGTGTAAGTGAATTAATGGTAATCCCACTTCGTTCATGCGAATCAATGCCACTTTATGTTCCAGATATTTGGTTTTGTCAAGGAGAGCGTGTTTTGCTGTACCTGTTACTTCTCTAGCTCTAAATGTTTATCGGGATACAAACTACCTACCTACTCCGTTTGTATCGCACTAACTGGAACTAGCTGAAATTTATCTAAGCACCCGGATATTATGAACGCACTTGGGGACTATGAAATTGTCGATATTTCCACGATGCAAGCGCTGTCCGTTTTCGCTGTTCTTTTTCACACGCGGAATATTTCCGTGGCACAGTCAACTCACAATTACGTTCTGACAGTGAGTGTGAGTCCAAACTTGATGCTACTGCTCGCTAGGAAATCTTCCGTTGTACCAAGAATTTCATCAAGGCAAACATATTAATAAGTCGAAATGATTTCCATGATCATGGTCCTGAATCAAAAGGGAGATATTATGATCTCCCGACAATACCGGTAGGTCATAAACGTTTTGGATAGGATTCCCATGACGTCTTGTATCGTAAAGTCTGACATCTGACCTGTCTTGTGTTTCAACGATGTTAGCGACGACGTTGGTAGAGCGGCGGCTGATTCATTTCGTCTTCAGGTACGTTCTCGAGGCATGCCATTTTAGGCATCCCCATGGTTAGCATGCCGAATCCACGCTTCCTCATATCCACGATACTACAAATCCGTGTGACCACGTTAAGTACTTATGGACTTAACCGTCAGATAACAGTACAAATGCTTAACCCTGATTTTTTATTATTGTCAGGTTGTGGCCGCCAAAGAAACCGGCACGGAAGCTCCTGTAAAGCGAATTGAAAACTGTTCTTTCCTCTATACTCGCCACCTGAATATGTACTTCGTTGCCTTGACCCGTTCAAATGTGAACCCGGCTTTGGTTTTTGAGTATCTGTTCCAGCTAATTAAGATTCTGAAGGCTTACTTGGGAGAGGAATTCGACGAGACAGCAATGCGCAACAACATGACCTTGATCTATGAGCTGATGGATGAAACGATGGATTTCGGTTACCCTCAAAATTGTGCTGTTGATGTTTTGCGATTGTATATTAATTTGGGAACGGCCAAGCCCCAAGATGAACCCGAGCCTAGCAAGCTGACTAGCCAAATAACCGGAGCCATTGATTGGAGACGAGAAGGAATTCGCCACAAAAAGAATGAAGTTTACATTGATGTGCTCGAAAGTGTCAATCTTCTACTTTCTAGTACTGGAAACGTGCTACGAAACGAGGTCGCAGGGTCGGTACAAATGAATACGAAATTGACTGGTATGCCGGAATGCAAATTCGGATTGAACGATAAGCTTGTGATTGAGAAAGACAAAGAAGATCGTAAACCGAGCGTTGATATTGACGACTGCACTTTTCATCGCTGCGTTCGTCTGGGAAAGTTTGACGCCGACCGCACAATTACATTCATACCACCAGATGGTGAATTTGAATTGATGCGATACCGAGTCACGGACAACATCAATCTTCCTTTCCGAATTATTCCCGCCGTACAAGAATCGCAAAATAATACCAAAGTGTCTATCGACTTAAAAGTCATTGCGAACTTTTCGGACCAGCTCTTTGCCACCCATGTGGTTATCAAGATCCCGGTACCAAAGAATACATCCAAGACGAAGATCAAGCACTCGTTTGGTCGCGCCAAGTACGAGCCAGAACAGCAAGCTATTGTGTGGCGAGTCAAACGCTTTGCCGGAAAAGCACAGTGCATTATCAATGCCGAGGTCGATCTCATGCCAACCGTTCGTTCCCAGCCCTGGAGCCGACCACCTATCAACGTGGAGTTTCAGGTGCCCATGTTCACAGGTAGTGGTGTACACGTACGATTTCTTCGTGTGTACGATAAATCAGGCTACCACACGAATAGATGGGTTCGTTACATTACAAAGGCAGGTTCCTACCAAATTCGAATTTAAAGGAGTTCTGCTTCGTTTCAGTGTTTGTTCGGCATGGGTACGATGGTTAATAGTCTCTTTGCCTGGATGGTCGTGTTGTGGCCGGCTTTAGGCACCTACAGTAGTTTACAGTATAACAAAAGCCGATTTTCTCTTAAGACTTCGGTAGCCAAGACGTCTGCGGATAAAAGATTTTGTGGGAGATAGCGGGTAATTCGTCCGCACAAAGTAGCTCATGCATTTACAGTCCGTCTTTCTACAAAAGTCCAGTCATTTTAGTTTCACAAAAAGAGAAATACTGCGTATCGCTATAAGTTTTCTCCGTCTTCCAAAAAGTTATTATTTGTCACAAAGTTTCTAGCAACAGTTTCGCGTCTCTTGCTGTTGCTGTAGAATGGGAAAGGCTTCCTTCTCGGGCTGGGGAGCGTTCTTGGGAAGTGTCTTGGCGATTTCGATAAAGAGCGATTTGACGTTGTTGGCGTTCTTGGCCGACGTTTCTAGATGCAAAATACCGTTTTCCTGTGCGTACGCGTTGGCCTCTTCAAATTCGACGGCCCGACGGGTTTCGAGATCGGCCTTGTTGCCCGCCAAGGCAATCACCACGTTGGGATCACCACGGCGTTGCAATTCCTTCACCCAGGACTTGGCGCCCGTGAAGGAATCGGGATTGGTAATATCGTACACTACAATGGCGGCGGAAGCACCGCGATAGTACATGGGTGCGAGCGATCGGTAACGTTCCTGTCCAGCCGTGTCCCTGTCGAATCGTGGACGTTGGCCCAACAGAGCAGACGCAATTTGAGGAAAACCGAAAAAGAAAGACTGCGGTGTCGCAGCGTGCCTGTTCGCGGCTATTGTACGTACCAAATTTCGAACTTGACCGTGGCGTCATCCAGTTGCACGGTCTGTGTCAAAAATGCGGCTACAAGAGGAAGAAGTCACACGGTGTCAGAGTCGTGCGTTTCCCAGTGAACACAAGTTTGAGCATACCGCAGTTAACGTCAACAAGCGAACGAGTGAACCGAATCGAACCTCAACCACTTCGTTACTCCCAACTGTAGACGTGCTTCCTTTCAGCACTTTCATTGCGTCTAACGGGAATTTCCTCTCGCCAAGTGTTCGCTGCACGAAAACTGGAAGAATGACCGCAGGGAGAAACCCGCTCCGTTTGGTAAACTTCATTCCGAGACTCGGGACGGACGAATGTGACTTTGCCGAAATCGTTGCTGTCGGTCTTTCGATCAACTGGGTGTTTTTACAAACTTACCTCCAATCGTGGGTTCTTGAAATTCGAAGAATTCGTCCCGCACGAAGCGGACTACCAAACAGGACTTTCCTACGGCCGTGTCTCCCAACAAGACGAGCTTGAAGTGATGCACGCGGGCATTCGCCGCACTCCCGGGATGATTGGCCATCAATGCCGTGTTGTTGTTGCTACCGCTGTTGTTCATATTCTGTACGTGCAGAGAATAAGAATAGGAGTCACACAAGAGTCGAGCGGTGTGTGTGTGGGAGGGTTGTGTCGAACGAGTGTGTTTGCGTTGCGGGGCTCACGAAAGAACAAATTCGTAGAGGGGGGTGCCAGCCGAATGCTACCCGCAAGCTGCGGAACAGCCGAGTACCGACTCACTGTGATACGCCAGCGACTCGCGCGACGGTCGTCGTGGTGCCTTTCCAGCCCGTGCAGCACTGTATACTAGATTGTTTTCTATGATTCGTTTGATAGTTGTCGTCCGGTACTGGCATCGCATCCCACGACTCCATCGGAACGCGACCGCCCAATCCTGCCAAGCTTCGGAACTCGGCGACGGATTCGCTGTCGGACCCGGATTTTGTTTAACGATCGATTCGAAGGCACGTCGACCGTACGGATCGGGCCCGTCACAACGTTAGGAGGCCCCTCGTTGACTGCGCAACCCCGCGTTTGACATGCGCTTCGACATGATTCGCCGCTCAGAAAGTCGTACATGCCGGTACTATAAATATGGAAAGATGTGAATATATATCTCAAACAGAAGCCCCCCAAGAGCCAACGCAAGAATTATCTATGGTGGAATAGGAAAGCGGTGTTGACTTTTTTTTGAAACGGAACTTATGTACATAGTGCGTGGTGTTGAATCGTCCGGTTCCGTGACATTTGCTAGCATTTATAGACCTAGCGACCAATTGCCCCTCATTTCGACGGGTCCGTGATTCTGTAGAGCCTAAATATATATGGTCCCGGTGGAGCACTATACGCGCCAGGCCATGCCCCCCATCCTGGAATGTTCGGCGCGGCGGTCGACCCGTGAACGAACAACCGAACATCCTTCCGTAGCACGTGGTGGAGACGAGCGGAGAAAGGGGTCAAATTCCAAACGAAACGCTCGTTTGTTTAAGAGGGGGCATGCCTACACCTCTCAGCTTCACAATTTATGTATGTGTATGTGAATGCGGATTCAAGATCACGACACTGCTCGATTTTCAGGGTACGCCCCACACCACTCACAATCGGCATCCGCAGTGATCGCATCCCTAACAACACTGCCAACTCCCGATACCCGCATCGATTGATACCATAGCCCAACAGCAATAGAAAATGATCAAGTCCTTTGCGTGTACTGCCACAGCCTTGCTCAGCCTGCTGACGGTCGTTCATTCGATAATAGACCCCGGTACGTGTCTCTAGATTGGATTGGACTGGACTCAATCACAAGAACACAGATTGCTTTCGATTGCTGCAATAGTCTCTCACATACTTCGTCGTTCTCTTCACCAGCAACGTTCGACCCGGATAAATGTTCTTCTTCGACACTGAATTTCAACTTTTTCCACGCATACGATCAAGTCACGGACGAGACCTTGGCGGCCTACGGCTTCGCCTATTTGTCGATTCGCACAAGCTCCGACAGCAGCAACTGCGAGACTCCGTTGGCTCGGGTCTTTGACACGGCCCGTCCTACTTGCGGTGACGGCGACTTGACGGGTGCGCCAGACGACGGCAAGGCCATTATCGTCCAGGAAAAGTCCCGCTGCGGTGGAGCCGATGACTGTGCGGACGGTGGAACGATCGAGTTCGACTGGAACGGAGCTCTGGTCAATCTACGCAGCATGCGCATTCTGGATATGGACGAAGCCGTCGAAGTTTCCGTGAAGATACACACCCATCCGGATTGGACCGTTCTGCCCGCCCCTAGTCATCCCGGCAACGGCCAACACGTCACGTACGACTTTGGGGGAGGCGTGGATAGTGTCACCCAGCTTCGGGTACACTTTGTGGGATCGGGTGGGATTCCGTCACTCACCTACACCAAGTGTGAGCCCATCGTTCACGGGGATCCCCATTTCAAGACCTGGGCGGGACACAAGTTCGATTACCACGGACAGTGTGATTTGCTGCTCGTGCACGCACCGCACTTTCAACAAGGTCAGGGACTCGATCTGCAAGTACGCACCGAGCAACGTAGCTTCTTCTCATTCGTCAGTCGGGTGGCAATCAAGATCGGCAACGACATTTTGGAAGTCGGCTACCGAGATCTGCTTTTGAACGGGGCGCTGCACGACAATCTCCCCGTGAACGGCTCCTTGGACTTGTCCGGTTACCCCGTCACCTACACGGACGAGCCCTTCCCCAACGGACGAGCCCAAAAGGTCTACACGATACAGATCAATTCTATGGAAAGCATTCGGATCAGTGTGTTCAACCACTTTATGGCGATCCGCTTCCTCCATATCAATCCCCGCAACTACCGAGACGCTACGGGCCTCTACGGGGACTACAATTCGCTACGCATGCTCGCCCGCGATGGAACCACGGTCCTACAGCACGATCCCGACCAATACGGTGCCGAATGGCAAGTCAACGATCAAGACGCCCAGCTTTTTGCGCAGGCCCAGGCGCCGCAGTACCCCCAAGCCTGTCGACCCGCACCGTCAATTGCGGACGGCAGTCGTCATTTGCGCCACGGTATTACCAAGGCTCAGGCGCGGGATGCGTGCCAGCGGGGCATGGCCGCGGATATTGGTGATTGCGTCTTTGACGTAATGGCCACGGGAGATCTCGGTATGGTCCACGCGCATTTCTTTTAACTCAAGTGCAAGATCCAATCCATGAGATGGGTGGTGAAGACCATTGAAGTAACGGGGGACGCGATCGACGCTGGAATCGGGGGGACGACGACCGTGGGGTCGGACGTGGCGGCCGCTACGAATTGGTGGGTGGGGAATGTAGCAAACGTCACCAATCCAGGTATTGATATTGAGGAGCTGTTCTTTTTACACTAACTACAGCTATGCATGAAAACCACGTATATCGTATCTACTACTCTACTGCGTTAAATTGTCAACTACCCCCCAAAGTGACCTAGTTTTGGCTTTCCCGATAAGGAAAGCTTGCATGTGGAATCCGGAATCCAATCGTACCACTAGCCTCTCAAGGATATTCATTTCCTACCCACATTGCGTAGCGCTTGACACACTCTTGCTGCCTGTACTGGTACGTCCGAGTCCTATATATGGACGACGTCGCGTAGTGTTGCATCAGGTCGATTGCTTCGTTTCCTGTCGTCCGAACGATTTCTCTCGTTCCACTCTTCCGTACGACTGTCAATTCACTGTCAATAATTATTTACCTTAGCGAGTGAACCGAGAGAAAGAGAGGTACATGTCCGTACGCATCTTACGTCATGTATAATGGGATCGGCTTGTCAACGGTCCGAGGCACAGCGACTTCCGGTCACGTCCAGCGCAACGCGAGTCACGTCCACGCCTCCCGCCGTCGGACCCAAACCTCCCGGCACGTCGCCGGTCATCGGACCGGCCCGCAATTAGTCTCCGCCGCCGCGCAGAGTCGGGGAAACCGCGAGATTCAAGATCACGCGGACCGTCGGCGGTTGGAAAACAGGCTCCTGGTCTTGCGGGAAGAATGGGAAGCCCGCGGCGTGGCGGAAGCCGAGATTGTCGCGCGCCTCGCGACGGAGCGGGCGGCGAGTGTTGCGTCCCGCAACGAATCCGCGGAGGCGGCGGAATCAGTCGTGTTGTCACCCGATACGCGATCCAGCGTGCGCTCCGGTGTACCGGGACATCTGACCCGTGCGTGTCGCCGCGACGCCGTTGCTACCACCAATACGCATGTCCAAAAGCAGGCCAAGGCGGTGGAGAACGAACGACTCGCAGCGGCCTTTGGGATTTCCCACGTTCGCCACCAGGAAGGTGCCGCCTTTGATCGAGAACTGCAGCAAGCCAAGAAACAGGAACGCTTGGCGCGTTTGGAAGAAGAACGGCGTGTTATAGAAAAGGCCGCTCGGAAGAGAGAAAAGGAACTGCGTAATGCCCAAAAGGAGGCACAACGCAAGCAAGCCAAGCGCAAGGATGACGACAGTCGTTCTTTTTACTCCAGCGACGATAGCCGTAGCAGTCGAAGTAGTCGCTCTTCTTATTCGAGTGGTTCATCCTCGTTTTCGTCTCGCAGTCGGAGTCGGGGTCGTCGCCGAAAGCGCTCGTACAGTCGAAGCAGCAGCAGCAGCCGCTCAGTCAGCCGGTCTCCGCCGCGACGAAAACGAACGCGGTCGCTTTCTCCAGTCGTTGCGAAAAAAACGGAAGCGAAACGATCAGTTTCTCCAAAGAGCCGATCGCCGATGCCATCGACACATCGGACTAAACGCCGATCGCGATCTACATCTAGGTCACCGCCATCGAAACGATCTCGAAGCAGGGCAGCGTCACATTCTCGAAGCTCATCGGGTTCGAGATCTAGTTCGTCTTCACGGTCTAGATCCAGATCACGATTGCGAAATGCTCGAAACAGATCCCGAGGTAGATCATATTCGAGATCCACATCCAGTTCTCGTTCCAGATCACCGCGAAGACGGTCCAGAACTCGGTCGCGCAGCCCGAGTCTTTCCCCGGACATTCCACGAAAAGTGGAGGCCAAAAATCGGCGGTCTTCTTCCGGGCGTTCCGTATCTCCTCGCTCCCGCAGGGCCAGACACTCGTCCCGCTCTCCCTCCTATTCGTCCAGATCGTACAGTAGTCGCTCGTCCAGTGGATCATCGAGAAGTCGTTCGGACAGTGGTTCCGCAGGCCGCTCGAGCAAGCACTCTCGGAAACGCACACATCGCCGGTCTTCTTCTTCGAGCAGTCGCAGTAGGAGTCGAAGCTAATGGGGGGATGAGAATAATCTACTAATTTACATATCTACTGGAACAATTCGGACATGAAAGGCATCATGTTTTCAAACCTCTGGCTCTCAGAAACGTGTCACAAGCATTCCTCTTTCATCTCGCTCAAGTCTTCGTCGCTAACTTCCGGGATATACTCCAATTCTTCCGTACCTGAGGTCGCCTTGGTAGTGGTGCTCCCGTTGACCTTTCGTTGGCGCGTAGAAATAATTTCGTCGACCACATCTTTTTCGCTGCCAACGTATTCCGGATGAACATTGTTGGTATGTAACGCCAATCCGACGTGATAGCTTAAATCGAGCCCGAGAATCTCCTCCAGCGGGTCTGATCGGAACCAGCCTTTCCAGTTGAGCCATACAAAGAAAGGTAGCATGATGATCATAACCCATCCCATGATGAACATGAGACCAATTAGTTGAATTCCGAAAAGAACGCCATCGATATCTCCTTCACGAATGCTATAAACCAATCCTGGGTGATTATTCCGTCCATACACGGAAAGGAGACGTTCGGGCGCTGCGAACAGTCCCACCGCCAGGATGCCCCAGGCCCCACCACAGAGGTGTACAGGGATGGCATCCACAGCGTCATCCAGTCGCATGGATACAAGTCCGCGACTACCTAATAGATATATCACACCGGCCACGGCCCCGGTGACCACCGCGGCCCAGGGCTCGAAGACCCCGCAGCCGCCAGAAATAGCTACAAGACCGCAGATGGCGCCATTCATAGCATACTTTAGATCAAAGAGAGGCTCACCGGTCGTCTTCTCCAGGTACCATAGATTTGAAAACAGCGCCACAATACCTGCCGCGCTAGCGGAGAGCGTTGTGTTGACACCGGCCAAGGCGGCTGCTTCGTCTGAGCCTTGCTTTGTGCTTATCAGCGCGGAGCCAATGTTAAATCCGTAAAAGCCAAACCACAAAATAAAAGTACCAAGCATTTGCAGAGCCGGCGAATGAGCCTGAAATTCCCGTGGCCGTGCCAGATCATGCCCAAGATCATCGTGAAAGCGTCCTCGTCGGGGGCCCAAAACCATTGTAGCAAACAGAGCGGTGATTCCTCCGGTCACATGAACGACGCCAGAGCCAGCAAAATCCACCAGCCCGCTGCCCCAAAGCGGATCAACCGAGTACGCAGATAGCCAGCCGTTGGGATTCCATATGGAGTGTAGAATAACGGGGTATACCCACCCGGTTAGCATAAGGGAGTAGCAAAGATAGGCCGTCATTTGACATCGTTCCGCGAGCGTTCCTGCGACAATTGTGGCAGATGCAGCGGAAAAGGCGTATTGGAATAACCAAAAAGCGTAGTCGTCAACGTCCATCAGAAAGAATTGACTATGTCCGACAAAGGTCTTTTTGGAACTTTCGGGCTCCATACCCCCAAACCCCAGAGCGTAGCCAATGGAAAAGAACGCCAAGGACGCACCGCAAGCATCCAACAGATTCTTGAGCATGGCGTTTTGGACATTTTTTGTGCGGACAGCACCAGCACAGACCATGGCAAAGCCGGCTTGCATTAGAAAGACAATCGCGCCCGCAAAAGTGAGTACCAGAGTAGACGAGAAAGGCGCCTCCTGATTCTGTAGATAATCTGAAACACATTCCAAGAGCTCTTTCGCGGAAGAGTTTTCGCCCAGCTGAACCGAGCAAGTGCCGTAGGCATTCGTGGACGTGGAAGAGCCAGTAGAGATCATTCCGAAGCTCCTTGCGTGATCCCAATCCACACGAATCAATGTACGTATGTATACTTAAAATGTACTTTGCGATGAGATCGTTTCGGCGAGGTCGCTAGAGAGAGTTGCCGTGCAATAATCAAAATAGGCAAAGCCACTTGAGAGTGTCCTAGCCAAAGCTGCGGCGTATCCCTTTTAAAATTGATTTGCGAGAGGAAATGCGGGGTGACCTAATGATGAAAGAGTGCAGTTGCGGATCCCAATGAGAATTAAGAGACCATCTCCAGAGTAAGAGAGGAAGCAACGTACTCCATTTACCACCACTCTTTTCTGATTCGTGTCTTCGTAACTATCGTTCTTGCGAGAGTGCCTTCGGGTCGTTCCGAAGAGTGTGTAGAGGAGGAAGTGTCAATGAAAAGACTACTTCGAGATATCAAAATAGAAACTGACGTGGTAAATTGGTCTTGCGGTATTCTATTTCCTTGAACGGTATTTCCAAATTAAATAAGGAACTTGAGCAAAGGTGTCACCTCTAAGATAACATAAGGCGTGATTAGACCAGTGTTCGAATTATTGTTCCCTTTCAATAATGATCCCCCCCCCCCCTGTTGGATACATGGTCCTTTCCTAAAATTTCCAACCTTTTCGTGGCTCTGAACAACTCGGCTAACGTAATTACAAGGTATAGATAGGTCAGCTTTGTAGCGCTATTGATGAAACGTTCTAGTCTTCCAACGAAGGCAGCGTCGCGCTGCCGTTCAGCTTCTGGACGGGAATAGGTCCAGGATTCAGAACACGGTTCCAGCGAACTATAAACTGAAAGAACCAGGAAATGTCGTACTGTTTAGAAATTAGAGGATGCTTTTCGGTTTCCTGTTATATATAGCTAATTTTTCGTTTAAAAAGACAACGTCAACACATGAAAATGATTGGTTGTGCTAAATTCACGCACGAGCGTGGTTCCATAATAGTTAGTGCAGTAAAATTTTTCTATCGTTTCAGCCGAGATCTGTAATTTCGAAAATGACGTCTGATCATCGTCCCTCACGGTGTGGTGCGAAAGGCCAAATGGCGCTACCATAACCAACAGCGGTGAGTGGGCAAGCAGGTAGTGTGGGAGCTTCCTTAGCTTTGACCGCGGGGGATACATCCCCACAATTGACGATCCCACATTTTGTTATTGTAAAATCCACACGCACCACATTTACATTAAATTTGTAGTCTTGTTGTTATTTACATAAATCTTACTGGGGATAAGAAATTGGGATAGAAATCCTCTCGTGTGCAATGTCGGAAAAGAACCAAGCAAATCCGAAGGATAATCCGGTTGCGATGGACGTGGACGGCGGCGACGTAGGCAATCGGCACCCCCTCACGCGTATTCCGGCGGACGGTATGAACCCTACCAACTTACTAACGGGCTTGTACGGTGCCCGAGGCGAACGCGTACGCCATCTGGTTCACGAAGGAGCCTTACGGTTGCCGACCGAAGCTCTCGACCTGATCGGACCTACCGATGCGGCCACGTCGTCCCGGAAATTCCAGCTACCCGGGTTGGATTCCGTTGTTCGGATGTCCGCAGATCCGAAGGTTACGAGCATGCGAGTAACGGAGATTACGGGAAAGCTCGTTCCATCTACTGAGCCAGAACAGCCGCCAACATTTCGAACTTTTGCCACAAACAAGACTGTAGTCACCGGGTCGGGCCCGGAGCGTCTTCGAGGAGGTGGTGATGACAACGACGAGGAGATCAAGGCGCCTGCACCTACTGCTGCTCCAACGGAAATTGCCGAAAGAACTGCCGCAACTGTGACAAGTAGTGAACCTGTGGCAACTCACTCCTCTGTCGTGGCGACAGTAGACAAAGCACCAAGCGTGGGCGTGCCAGAGCAAACTTCCACAGCGCCTAGCATCCCAGCGGAGACTATCCTAGACTCTCAGCCTGTGCTTTCACTCAGTTTGGAAACAAGCGCACCGTCTCTCAAGAGAGATGCATCTCTACCAGTATCGAGTGAGATTTCTGGTACTCCAGCTCCGGTTGCTCTTGAACCAATTATGGCTACCTCACTATCCGTAGCGCCGCCGACAAAAGCCGATGAGCGTATCTTGACGAAAACAGAGAAGTCCGAAACTGTACCTCCAGCTTCGGTATCTGCTCCGGATCCAGTCACAAAGACATCGTCCGCCACAGAAGTCAAACCCGTCCAATCTACTCCCGAAGGAAGAGCAAACAAGGAAACTTCAAAATCTGAAGAAACCGTCCCCGACGTAGTCGCCCTTTCAAAAACCCCGGCTCCGCAATGGGAACAACACATTCCCGGGCCTTCCGATGAAATGCAGGTCGACCCCGCTTCAAAAACACCGAAACCGGACTGGTATGATGCGGCGCGCGCGTCGGAAATCGAAAAGTCTGTGCTGGTCGAATGGTTTGACCAGAGTGCCTCCCATCGAACTGAAGAATCATACGTGCAGGCCCGCGAAGGGATTTTGAAGATTGCCGCCGGTATCGGGAATCGTTACGTGTCAGCGACCATGGTACGCCGGAGCGTCCCCGGGGACGCGGGTAGTTTGTTACGCTTGCACGCCTTTTTAACATCGTACGCATTTATCAACGAAGACAGTATGAACGATTCGGCCCCGACTCCCGTGACTCTGCAGCAAGAAGTCGATAAAAGGCACTTGTGGAACGACGAGCTGAAACGTGCGTTGCTGGACAACGTAGTAGAGCAATCTCGGAAACGTCCGAAATTACTTTCTAGCGATACCAACGAGAACGGGCTGGTGTTTGACTGGAATGCTGTTGCCGCAGCAATAGGTAACGGAATGGATGCCACTGAATGTGAGCGGCAGTTCCTGAGTCTGCCAATGGATGACTTAACGTCAACTACAGAGCGACCAATTACTCCTGAACCGAGTTTGGAGGGCACGCCACTTTCGGCTAAGGGGAATGGAGAGTTGCGCGCCCAGGTGCTTCAAGACATTGTGGACAATAGTGATCCGGACGTACTTCGAGCTGCCACGCAAGCTGTGTTTGCTGCAACCGAAGACCCGACCGCCAATCTAGCCGCTCTACAAAACACTACGGTCGCTAGTCTGTTAGCCGGTCAGGCTTTGGCACAATGTCGCAAGGAAGAAGCCAATGTTGCCAATCTTTTGGCCGGAGTCGTTGACTTGCGGATGCAAAAATTAGAGAACCGACTTACTTTATTGGACGATTTGGAAGGTCTCCTGGAGGCAGAACGAGTGGCGCTGGAATTGGAGCGGCGGGATTTGTATACTGCTCGGTGTCGACATTGGTTCGGTGGACCGTAAGCTGTGTCTTACGTTATGTGGACGGACCGCGCACACAGACGATAGGCTCTCACATTTCTGTCGGTAGTTGTAATATGATGCATACTTCCAGAAAACTTTAGACTCGGCTCCTCAAGAACCGTTTTAGGCAAGGTTTTAAACTCTTTTCCTGAAACAACTTACTCGTTCTTCTCGAAAAAATCTACTCAGTTGGTTATAGATGATACAAAGCACGCTTCCAGCCTGATCAGACCTTCTGTACGTGTTTGGTTTATTTGTCTTGTGCCGATGACTGTTGCTGCTTAAATTCAGGCCGCAAAACATTCGAACGAACCTGATTCTTCAAATACGAATCATCCTCGGCCTGGTACCAATCTCGTTTGTCAATTATGTTATCCTTCTGGTATTCTTCCTTTACTTTTTCTTCCACTTCTTTGAAATATGTCGAGTGCATGTGCCGTGATTCGACCTGACGAGACATTACTTTGTTCCCAATTTGGTAGAGTTGGAAACCCAAAACCGAAACCAAACCCAGAACAGCACCCCGATGCAATAGATCGGCTGTTTTTGTAAAAATGCTCATAGCTTATCCGTTCTTTTTGATTGTCGATTCCAATGACGCTGAGACCAAGAGGCAAGGCAACAAGTGTCAAAAAAGGTGCTAGTAGAAGATTCGTTTCAGCGGTATGCAATGATCGAATGAATGGCCTAATGTAATGTATATCTCCGTCATCGGGTGTTTGCCCTGGCAGTGAATGTTCTTGGTTATCCGTGATCGTGTAATCGTGTACGCCAGGTGGTGGAACCTTCGGTGGCGACCACATACACATTTTGGTTTCTGTACTCCGCAATTGGGTCACTGTCAGTTGCACAGTCGGATGAAAGTGCAGAAGCCTACTACAGACATTTTTCAAGCTACCCCTACGAGTATGGCGAACAAAGTTCCGTTGCGCATAGCCAAGCTACGTAAATCTTGTCTTTCCCAGCTACACAAGTTCTTTCGCTGGAATGAAATGACATAGTAGATGTAGGTCCACCTCTTCTGCTTTTGCACATGTGCCAAGTTATTCAGATTTTCGGGTGCGGTGTGCGCTGACTATCAGTCGAGAATACTTGAACAGAAATTGTATCCATTTACAGTTAGAGCGAAAACATCTCAATCCGAACGACTTTACTTCTTTCCTTTTTGGAATAGGAAAGAAGTAGCCTCCAAGTCTTCGTGAAAGAACATGTAATCTTGGAGGGAAAAACAGCTTGTCATGGAGCTGCCAGTTGCCCATAGCATGGACACAGTTAACATTAAGCTACTGGTACTGCTTAGAATCTGTCTTTATTCAATCCTGGTTCCATAAGCCTTTCTTGGCTGATATAAACAAGGAGATCTACTCATGCGTTTGGAAATCCCGAGATTACATTTTTGCTATAAAACGTCCGAGACTTAGGTCGCGTTGTAATTAAACAGGTTCGCAACAATGATTGTGGTATCGTCAATGACCTGCTCTTCCTGCATCCACCGTGTAGCCGCTTCTGTTACCAAAACATCCACGGCATCTGTCGGTCCGCTCTGGGCCTCCACCATATCCACAGTTTCTTGATTTTCCACAAACTCCCACAGTCCATCCGTCGCAACAACCAAAAATCGATCGGTCGCCGGATTGAGGTCGTATTCAGTGAACTCCGGTTCGGAAATGACCCCGGCAGAGTGAGCTACCACGTCCCCCAGCGATCGACTCATCGCCAGCCCAGGAATGTCCATGTGTCCCAGCCAAACACGCGGAGGCCCGTCGATGCCATCGTCGTATTCTACCGCAAATACGCGACCACCGCAACCCAGGATGCGTTCCTTTTCGGCCGGCGAGTCCGGTTTGTGGTCAAAGGTAATATCCTGGGCGGTGAAGTTGCCTGGCGTCTCTTCCTTTCCCAAAATAACCCGTGAGTCCCCAATATTGACGCCGGTCAAGTGATTGCCTCGGATAATGGCCATGGATAGTGTTGTCCCACTAAACTCTGAGTCGATGCGGTAATTGCGCAGCAAGGCGCGTTCAACCTTCGCTATCGCATCGGCGACGGCGTGCTTCAAATCTGTTCCCCAGGCGGGGTGTTTGAACATTGCGGGGACGAGCTGGTCACGAAATGCCTGCGAAACGCCGTCTCCATGTTCACCGTGTCCGTCCAAGACACAGAGCACCAGTGAATTGGTCTTTGGGTCATCCGCCATTATGAGGCTGTCTTGGTTCTTTTTGCGGGGGTTATAGGGTGCGTGTCCCTTTTTGGAGACGCCTGAGTATTCCGTAACGGCACAGCGGACTGCAGCCTGGTACTTGTGATCGCGGGGCGCGGAGGGAAGGGTTTCTACAGCGGGTTCTGTCAAGTGACGAGCCGATTCGCTGGGGCCGTCAATATTTTCGACCGCACCGGAGCTTCCTGTGACAGTTAAGCGGCGACGCATCTTTTGAAAAGGCTTCCCGATGGCACCCATCTAGTTAAAATATGAGACGAAAGGCGCTCATGAGTAAATGGCACCGTAAACGAGGGGGCATGATTTCCAGACCACAGTAATTTGATCGACACTTAAAACACCCAGGAGTGATCTGAACCTGAATATCACTCTCTACGAATCTCCTTTGCACTACCTAGTTAAGGTATGGGCAACATCGATTTCTTCCGCCGCTTTATTCACGTGCTAGTCGTGCTTTCCACTCAGAATGACCCTAAAGTGACACTGGTTGATATCGCAACCCGACATCGAAACTTACCATTCCTTTGACGCCAGGTTCTTTGCGATCCTTCTTGGTGGTTACCGGAACATTCCCGTCCTTTTCGGCACCGGAGTAATTTCTTGCGTGAACAACCGAATGAGGGACGCTCATGTTCTTGGTTTCCATTGTGGATGGGTCGTCGGCGGACTAAAACGGGGCTGCTATCGAAAATCGACTTTTTCACACACGGAGGGAGGGCTCGTTGGAAGCGGGGGCGTGGGAGTGTTCGGCGGGATCGCGTCGGCCAACATTGTGACCGGATTTTACCCTTCAGTGGATCCAGACATTTGTTTGAAGGGGGATGTTTCCGACCTTCGATGACTTAGCTTGTACTACAACACGAAATGACTTCCCAGGCTTAGTTTCTTTTCCTTTAGTAGCCGAGCCTTCGCAGAACGACCGATAGGCTATTATTTTAGAATGTCTCCGTCCATTGGGCCTCTGACTATGCATGATATTTGATATACATTCTACAATTAGATCCAAATAGTCATTGATGTTCCATTCGGCCCAAAGGGCCAGCTGTTGTTTGACGGTGAATTCATCCTTGTGCTCCAGCCACGCTTCCGAAGACAAAGAGTGAGACATATAAGACGACACGGAAAAGACAACTACCCAATCTAGATTTCAACATTCGACTTCGCTCCCAAAAATGAACCATGGCAGCGCCTAGTGCGGCGTGGATACGGCGACGATCTACCGAATGTCCCCCTGTTGACACCGACGTAAGCGAGAGTGAAGCGGTGGAGTCCCGTGATGCCTTCCGATCGCAACTTCGCTTAACCTGGACGCGATTCCAGCGGGCCTTGCGCTCTCCTAGACCGTTTTCCTCCTGGTTGTGGATACGAAATTTGGTCACCGCGGCGATAGCTGATTTTGGAGCTATAACAGGTTGCGCCGTCTGGATGAGAAGACATCATGCCAACAAAAGAGCAATCTCTTGTATTCCAATATTCGGAGTTGGGCTCGTTTTGTCGGTTTTATTCGCGTACACTGCCTCTCTCCGAGCAGTGGTAATTCAAAGATGGTGCGATCCGGAAGAGATTTCGTGTCACTGGATTGTGATCCATGATGTTTTGACGATCTACTTCGTCACAATGATTGTCTTTCATTATACCGCCACGGTTCTGACTTCTCCCGGGGTTGTGGTGTCGGGGACGACCCCGGTTCGATGGAATGCCCTGGATGGCCAAGGTGGTGTGTGGGGATATAACCTGGAGGTCGACGCGGAAGCCGAAGCCCAAAGGCTAGCTATGTACGGAACGTTTCTGAGACCAAGCGACAGCGCTCCGACACGTGGATACTGTGCAACCACGACGGCGAACACGGCACCAATAGCGGCTTCTAGTACCGCTGCACAGATCATGATCCCAGACGATCTTGCCTCATTTTGTGCGACCTGCAAAGTGTGGCGACCCCCTCGTGCCCACCATTGCGGCTGCTGCAAGCGCTGTGTTTTGCAATTTGATCACCACTGTGTGTGGGTGAACAACTGTATTGGTTACCACAATTATCGATCCTTTGTGCTATTGTTGGCGTTTTTGTCTATCGCTTGCGGGTATGGTGTCGCTCTGTTGTGGCACGAATTTTATGATCCTCTTCGTGATCAAATACGTCTACATGGCTGGAAGTGGCTCTACAGTAACGGCACTGGATTACTGGATTTACCGCAGCCGATACAACTTACCAAAATGCTGCTCTCCGGGACTGTCGAGGCCAAAGTTATTGTAGATCTGGTCCTCCCGTTGTTGTTTGGAGTTGCTGTCATTATGACTACCTTTTTCTGTTTTCATCTTCAGTACATTTTGACGGCGCATACCACACTGGAGCACAGAATCTATTTGGAGCACGCCCTCGCACAACAGTACCAAATTCGGCAGGGAGCCTCGTCTACAATCAGAATTGTCAATCCCTTTGATCAAGGTTGGCAAAAAAACTGGCAACACACAATGGGTCCAAATCCATGGATGCTTCTTTTTCCTAGGCGATTTGCTCCTCCGCCATCAGTTGTTCCGACGCGTGCCGATCATTTGCGGTGAACATATCACAGCGTGTCCCTGCAATGGTGCATTTTTGGGGACCAACAGGGTAGCCTATCTTTCTCATATTACCGCCGTTATGCCATTACCCTTTCCACAAACCAGCTGGTATGGGATATATCCAAATGCGAGCGTTGGCTCGGAATGCGTCTATTCTGACATTCAGATGCAATGATCCAGAATTCTATTGTTGTGACTATTTCGTGTACTGCCTCTTTCACGTGTTATCATCCTAGTTTTATAGTGTCACATCGGCTTTCGTCTTGGTCTTAGCATACCTGGAAGTACTTTGAGCTTGCCTTTTTTTCTAACTGTAAGATACCCAATAGCAACTGAGCAGGACGACTATGAGATTCCGATTAGGCGGTGGTATTTTGGCGGACACGCTTTTTGACATCTTGTCGCCCTAATCGTAGGTTTTCCTATTTTCACCCATGAGAATAGCTTACCGTGATGTAGCTGTAACTGCAAGCCTTTCTCGATTTGTCAAGCGAAAACTGCCAAGGCCTGGCGTTTTGCCATCGGGACCAGTTGCCAACCATTATACTGAAGAAATATAAATGTAAAGGAGCTCAAACCCGTCCACAGCGCTTTCCTCTTTGTAAAAGGTAGTTAGCTGAGAGGAAGAGGAGTTTCCCATTTTCTCTCTCACAGAAAAACGCCCTGGACGGGCGTCATAGTCAACATTATTCTGTTCCCACGGACTGCCTTCTGCTTACTGTCGCTCCCGTGGTGCCATCAAAGACGGATAGGGTCGAGATCTTCAAGCAATGCCTGATACATCTCTGAATGATAAGCTTTCTGATGCTGCGTCTTCAGATAGTGATGTTGAATTTGTATGTGTTCGGCAACGTGTTACGTCAATCGAAGACGGGCGCGATGTCTACTATTCAGTACCCTTAACAAACACAACCACTTCTTCGTCGCTTTCCGCCAGTAAAACGAAGCCAGGCGTCGAGGGAACGAAGGCATCCGCCAACGGTGGAAACTCTATCGTCAGAGCGCGACCATCCCGAGGGCGTTTACAATCACGTAATCCGTTTACCACGAATGCTCACATCCCGTATGCGAAAAGCTTGGCGTCGACCGTAACGTCGCATAGCTTGCGGCCAGGTTCGGCGGCTGATCAAGCCATTCTCTTGGAAGATTCCTCGGGAGAGGACGAAGATGCTGACGGGCTTGAATCTTCGAACGGATCGGAGAAACATTCAGTGAATTCGAAACAGCTCATTGTCCACGATTCGAGCGAATCCGAAGGAGACTACGAAGAGTGGGATCGACAAAAGCAAAACTTAAAGTATTCGCCTAACTCTCGAGCGCATTACCCTTCGGCAAACAATCCAAGTAATGGGGACCATGGGATTTCACAACACGGCTACAGACATCTACAGCGACTTGCACGTGATGATGACCACCAAATGACCAGCACTGGGGATCCGCAAAGACGAAACGTGGAAACGAAGGCAGGGCAGTCCTTATTGTTCATCGATTCCGAGCCCCTTATAGAAGTTAATGACGATGACGACGAATCGGACGAGAATCTAATGGACGACTGTCATTTCCAAAGAATGCTTTTGAGTTCTCCCACACAAAGACCATCAACCCGCGAAGAAGTGAAAGCGCAGCGGCGGCTTGTGGCACAGACCATTGGTTCTCCTAATAGATCGACTCCAGCTCGGCGTTGTAATGAGGCCGTGATTCAGTCGCCTTCACGCACTTTATGGGTGTCCCATAGCCAACGACGAAAATCGATGAAGAATGAGCCATCTCCAGCAGCACAGCCAAAGTTGGGCCTGATTAGACAGCGAACGTCACCAGCGAAAGCTCGCGTAAATTTGACACAACCACCCAAGATTGGACGAAGTAATCGAGCTTTGTTTAAAGATGATAGGGAGAAACCAGCTACCCCCAAAAAAACTCAACGACAATATCACTTGGAAAAATCACAGGAAGAAAAGCGACTTCTACAGGAGCTTAGGCAGATAGCTAGGGCTCCCCAAATGAGAGAAGAGCTCCGTAGCAATCCTACGATTGCATCGGGCGTCGACGAAACTCGAGGCGTCTCACCTCAGGATCAAAACGGAGAAAAAGAAGGTAGTAGCGAGGGCAAGAAATTCAGTGATACCGCTTTGCGAACGCTCATGTCTGAAAACGATTCTGAGCTCTCATCCCACGGAAGCAAGATAGGGACCAGTGGTTCAGGGGATGGCGCAACTGTTTCCTTGGAGCAATTGGACCTGGAATGGGGATTGGACGAAAACGAAAATGATGCTTCTGCCCAAAAGATTGAAGTAGTTTTCGAAGACGATTCTACTGTAGAAAGCAGACAGGAATCCAACATTCTCAGTGTTGAAGACCAATCAGCTCTATCCCAGCAACGGCGTTTGTGGAAGAGCCAGCGGTTGTCTGCATATTTCGGATCCTATGAAGGAGTGATGCCACTCTTAGAAGTGCAGAACACTCATGACGACATCCCTCCAGTGGATGTAGACACAGAATTGCCAGAAACCATGCATTTCGTTAAACACCTATGCAAATCTCGTATCGGTTCTACGACAGGATTGCCCATCTGGGATTTTGTCGTTCATGGAGGTTGTGACAATATCTTGTATTGCTTTACTGTCAAGGCCAAACAATCCCGCATACCCCAGTCAGGGAATGGTTTGTTTTTTACCTTCAACAAAGCACTTCAGCTGAAACCTCAGTTTGCTGCTTTAGCTGGCGAGTCCCTGAAACAAAGAGTATATTTTGAGGCAGAATGTAACCGCGACCTTGAATTTGTTGCAACAAATGGTTGTAGAACATCGTTAGGCTTGACTGGTTCCGATTTGGATTCAGCTCACGGTAAGGCATACGTAGCTGAAACCATGACAAACCTTAAAGGAGTTCACGACAACTCGAACACAATTTTCAATTTGAAGCTGGTAGGCGAAGACCTCCACTACGATTTTGGTGAGGAGCCAATTCCAGACGGCATAGGTTTTCTTGGAAAGTATCGGGAGATTGACTACGTCCTGGACAAGGGAATAAAGTATTCTTCAAAGGAAGGTTCTATTGAACTTGGACTATACGGACCATTCCGACCTGAGGGTAAGTTTGAATCTCATTCGCAGAGAGGGCTAGACAGCAAAAATCTGACTGTCAGTGCTTATCACCTTCCCAGATCGCAAAATTGAGCCTCTTTTTACTGCAAAAAATTGGATTTTGTCGTTTTCCCCGCAAGAGTGGCCCTTTGAAGCGGCGGAGCCGCTCTACAATCACGTCCAAATCCTTGACATCACCAGCGACTCAACTGGTGAACCGCACGAGACTGCGCGAAAGAACTTGCCCATGTATGTGAATGAAATTGGATACAGTGGATCCCGACAGCAAAACGTTTTTATAATGAATAGAGACGGAAGGAGTAGCACATATTACATCAAGGTCGACAATGCTATGAAACAAGGAGAAACCATCGAGCTCTTAACAAACTATAAAAAAGGCTACGAAGCCGTGCGCGAGCGTCACGGCTACGGATGGCGGAACGTTCACGGTACACTGAAGAGCGACATTTGTTCGTTTCCAACCCAGCTTTCCAGAAACTTTGACGAACGCGACGATTTTATACACTTGGTGGACATGACGGCTTTCGTTGACTTGTTTGAGATTCTTCTCTTTATCAAAGAAGAGATATGGCAACCAATTAACAGTTTGAAGTCAGAAGTATTTTCGGCGGAATCAAAGACCCTGGGGGCTTTGACTTCGAAACAGTGGGTGGCTTTAAGAAGACTTCATTGGTTGCGAGACAAAGTCAATTCAAGACTATCTGATCAGAGAGAAAATCTTTGCATAGCTTCCGCAGACGACTTTCCCTTGCTACCAGTCTTGGATTTCGCGGAGTCGCTGTTGGATGAGCTACAGTGGTCTTCATTTACTGATGACCTTCAATTGATTAAGCAGCAATCAAATTGTGAAGCGGAGGTGACATACAGGAGCCTTGAACGCGAGCTTGTTGAAGAGGTATGCTTCGAATTGAAGGACGTGATAGTACTGCCGCTGAACAGTTCTATGTGGTGCCCTATTGCGAGAGATCTCATCCAAAACCTCTCTCTTCAAGTCGCGAGCATGACGCAGACGTCCGGGGAGAAAAAGGAATTGCAAGATCAATCCCTTGTAGCTGTGCTTTTCGCTGAAGCAGGAAAAGCGGGCGAAAAGGTTCGGGTAGCCACTTTAGACGAACTTTCCTTTGACTGCGGGCTTGAACCAGGTTTTGTACTGCCGGGGTCAATGCAGGCTTCTCTGTCGAAGCTGCAGTTGTCTGGAGCGTTTTTCCTCGACCATTCGACTGCACCAAAGGGTTATATAGCAGCCGTTGCGAGTCGTCTAGGCTATTATGACGCCCTTGAGGTAGCAGGGCTCGAGTCACACTCTGCAGAATGGTTCGATGATCAGTCTTGTGAGCAGACATGCTTCATGTGCTCCGGCAACTACGATTGCGAAAACGTTGCACTGACGTCGCTAGCAAGCATTCCCAAATTCGCCAGTCATTTGGTTGGAAAGGAATTTGGTCTCAATAGAACTTGGTACCTAGTTTGGCAAGTTGCGTTTGTCGTGCACTCTTTCGCTTCAAAGTTTGTGACCCCACGCGAATATTCGTTGACGAGGCTATGTGATATGCTGAATCTTGAGCTGGACCTTATGGAATTCGCAGTACGACGAGGAATTCGCGTTAGGTCTATGGATGAGTTTAAAGGAAGAGTCAAAATTGCTGAGACGAGAGACAATGCGATTGCACAACCAGTGAATCGGCGACTTGAAACGAATCTTGATCTTTCGAAAGACTCTCGAAAGCTTACGAGAAAACAAAACAATTCAAAGTCAAGTAGAAAAGCCGCGAGAGCTCCGACTGACAAAACCTCAGTTTATACGGCCAAAGGCGGACTCGCATCTAATGGTGGAAGGCCACCTGCTCTTCTCATATGGGAAGGGGTGCCCAATGAGTCCTTACACTGGCCATCCGGTTGGACAAAGAGGGTCTTTCAGCGCCAGTCGGGAAAAACAAAAGGTAGTACAGACAATTACTGGTATAGCCCATTGCGACAATTCAAACTTCGATCTCTCGTGGAAGTTCATGGGTTCCTTCAGTTGTTGGACACTTGTAACGGTGACGAAGACACTGCTATAATGCTATTTAAGAAGAAATAGAAAAAAGAGATTGGACTAGTCAACGTTTGTCACGCTTCTACTACTCTGACTTCCACCGATGAGGCTGTTGCTTCGACTTCGAGGGCCTCTTGCCGAACTAAAAAACAAAAAGCGCAAAAGCCAATTGACACCAAAAGGGCCATCGCGATCTTGGACACCATCCCCAACTCGCTCGAATGATACTTCCTTCGCGAAAAGCTTTCCTCTCCAGCCAGCCAATATAATCGTATACGTATCATTCTGTAAACTGTAAGTTTCAATCTTTCCCTCACCAAAGGCGGTCAACACATTCTCTCCAACGGCCGCTTTCAGCGAACGTGCTATGTGGTCTGGCTGCAAATAGCAAATCATTCCTGCAGTAGGGACGGTCACGATATGCACACCTGTAGTGGGGTCAACGGATGCCAATGTCCCGGAAGCCCCCAAAGTAGTCAGCACGGGGTAACCCTCTTTGCAACCATTTGCGATCCTGTAATTGATGCTTTCTCTCCGAAGAAAAGCTGTAGCGCACTTATTGCTTGCGAGCATCCACCGGGTAAGATGAACCTCATAGAACCCATCAATTGACCTAAAACGGTGTACTACCCCTTCTCCAAAAATTGTAGTTACAGAAGCTGAATCTTTGTAGTACTGCTCAAATTTCGGTTCGATTTTGGTCGGAGTTTTGTTGCTCAGGAATGGTTCGAAAAGCGTTCTCGACGATGTAACTAAGTTTTCAAGGGCCGAAAAGATCGACTTAGTCTCATCTGACTTGCTCTTCTTCCATTCTTCTGCGTTTTCTACTGTGCAGTATAATTCTGGATGGTTGCCATTCGCAAGGGTCCAACTTTCTAAGCGTATTCGAACTGTAGGCGATACTGCTCGCTTAGTGTCTCTTCCGGGAGGAGCAACGGGGCGAACAACGCTCCCCAGTCCAAAAGGAGTTGCTATTACAGTCCCGTCAGAGGAAGAATAGTCAACAGGCCGTTGCGATCCCTCGCTAGCGCTCATTTGTCGAAAGAGAGATCTGAGTAGACTCTTAGGAATAACCTTCACATCTTGCTGAGCAAGATAACCTACGGCATACCAACCAATGAAGTCAACGACGACAATCTCATTCTTGCTCCGGTATTGAGCAACCCTAGCCGGTCCAAACGGTGTTGTGCATTCGTCACCTTCCTTGAAAGCCAAAGGTACTGAACCCTGAACAGGAGCAAGAAATGTAAAAATAGATCGACCCTTCTCCTTGTCGATCTTTGGCAGCACAGGAGGAGTAAGCTTAGAGATAAATCTTCCACCGATTCGTGCCTTTACTGATATTGCCTTGGCTTTAGTTTCCTGGTTCAAACGTTGGAAGTCATTTGGAATAGAGGATTCTACTTCTCTTCTTTGTTGCTGGACGTTACCATTTTCAGACAAAACATTTGTGCCCAATGCCTTTCGAGTGGATATTCTTGATCTATCAGACCGTTGCCGGTCAGTTATGGGCCTCTCAGCACTCGGCTCACCAACCTCTTGACGCTTTGGAAGATGCAAACCGACACTTATTTGCAATGTAGCTTCGTCATCAGCTTCTTCGCTTTCCATTTCAACTACAGTCGAAAGAGATCTTTTGGCTCCAAGACCACTAGATGTTGCTATTTCTTTTGGTCGAATGATGGAGCTGCTAGGATTCTTCAAGTGTTCGATAACCTGAATATCGAGAGGCCTCCAGTCCAGCTCGACTCCGTATAGATCAAAAACAGGGTCAAAGTCGAGAATTATCCCAATGCCATATGGGGTCCGTACTCTTTGTCCCAACGTCCAACGACACTCTGCTTTAATGAGTTCAACCTGGTCTAAATAATGCCATTCCAAAAAAGAATTCGCTCGCCAAACAGCTTGGTTCAACTCGAGTCTTCGCTCCGCTTTCATAGCTTCAGTTGACCAGTTTGTTATTTGCTCAAAATCCTTTACAGCATCACGACAGATGCGCTGAAGCCCCCCTAGCCGTATTAGTGGCGGATTTCGGCTTGCAGCATGAAGAGCCGCTTCCGGATAGGTTCTAAAAAAATGCGGCATAAACTCCTTCTGGCGCCACCGTTGTGGAGAGTATCCGTGGGTCTTTTCAATAGGCATAACGACATGGACGTATAGCGACTGAAACTCGTAAGGGAAACTGTCAAACATAAGCTCGCCGGCTCTCACGTCACCTTGTCCATTGTCACAGACAAACACATGTTGGTACTCTGGGTATATAGAAACATAGCGTCGAAAGTTGTCAAATTTTTTCTGCGCTAGTGGCTCAAAGTCGTTCGTTACCATGTATGATGTGCCTGACGCCAGGTCTCCAGCGAGCAAGCTTGGGACAGTGTGCATGCCTTTGCGGCCATCTGCGCCTTGAGCTCTAAGCTTCTCAAACTTAGCAAAATTCGCTTTTTCGCTCATATCTTTATATACATGTGGACGAGCAGACAAGAAAACCAAGTTTCCCACGTGCTCGTCTTGCCATTCTTCAGGTCCTTGTGTGCCGAGGTCCAATTCACGGTAAAAGGCCAAGACACCAGGGTACACAGCCTTTTTCGGATATCTTTTGTCAACTCCAGCGGGGTACATTCCCCCGCTACAATATAGAGTATCATCGACGTCAGAGAGGACTTTCCGAAATTGCCCGTGCATGCGGTATTTCGTCAAGCGCCTCGTCCCCATTTGAATATGAGTCTGCTGAACGGCAGCTTCCCGACGAATATGATTGAGAATGTCTTGTCGTGTGGTTTCAGAGCGAATATCATCGTATATTAGTTTGTTCATACAGAAGTAATCGCCCTTGGTATCTGTGAGTGTTTTGAGCTCGGAAAGGTTGTCTTGATGAGTGTTCAGAAGAATATTCCGGACCCAAAATTCAGCTTTCGGATTGGCCCGAAGCTTGAGTAATTGCAAGCTATGCAGCACAATGACTCGTGAGACGATGGTCAAAATGGGCAAACGCTCGACAGCTAAAAGAGTGACGAGAGCTGTTCGATGCTTCCCATTAAAACTCCGATGATCTTTGATCTTGTAAAATAGTAGCCCAAGCTTGACGTGTGAAACAAGATAGTTCAGAGCTCGAGCGTCACACTCTTCAAACACGCTGATAATTTCCTGTTCTTTTGTGAAGATAAACCGCTGATTTATGAAATTGTTGATTGTAGAAGGAATCAAAAGCTGATCAATATCCTGCAAGCATGTGTTAATTCGAGCTAGTTGATCTTCCACTGGGATGCCCAAGTCCTTGAGTCGCATCAGTGACGAATTCGCCGTTGTAGACCGCCGCATGCCCAGATTCCGAATTTGTTGCGAAATAGCCAGCCGATGTAAGTATCTGTCCCACAGATGCATCGCATATCCAGATATCAGAACACCGATGAATCCAAGCGTCGGACTCCACAAACCGAAAGCTAGTGGCGAATCCCGAGCGAAAAAAAGTGCCGTACTCAATAGCAATGCAAAGATAGTCCAAAACCTATTTTCGAACTCTTGAGCATGATGCACTCCCGACTCTTCGTATGCCATGAAAAGGTACATACTGTACAGAAGCGACACCAGGCACGAGCATGTCACAGGAGCGAACGAAAACAGAGCCAACAAGAACAAGACGGTGCTCTGCAAAAACGAAACCGAGGGAACGCAATTCGCATATGTAAGATTCCTTACATGACGGCGTTGAAAAATTCTTAATATTCGAAACGTACTACAAGCACCGTTAGCAGGATGATCATTGCGGCGAAACGATCCATGGTCGATGAAGTTCGTAGAATACGATGAATTTGAACCTCCTCGGTGGTTCACGCAGCAAGGTTTCGCCTCTAGAAATGCCGCTTTTCTCTGAGTGTGATGCAATTCTCTGTACAGGAGGATTGAGCTCTTGTCACAGGACTCCGACGACTTTTCCGAGTGATACTGCCTGTCTGCAGGGTGGTAAATTCGCCAACCTACGATGCCTTGAGACTCGCCACAACGAATTACTTCGGGAATGATAGGAAACATCGTCGACACATGCATTCGGTCACGTCAACGGGGGTCGTGCAAGCTCGTGACTGGTTGTTAAAAGGAATCTTCGGACATGAGAAATATCGTCGACATGATACTTCCAATCAAAAGCAACGAAGTTTTCTCTGTTCGGTACAGGTTCGTTGCTCGTTGTCGTCCTCCCCTCAGGTTTTCTCATGCCACAGACTCCTTTTGACAGTGAATGGGTTTCGAAAGGCGGTTTCCCAATGCATTTCGAGCTGATGACTGTAAAGGATGCCAAGGACAGCCTGCAGGGTGTGGTATTAGCAATATCCGCAAAAACGGAAAGACGTCTTCAGTATTACTCAATCCACGTGGCAAAGCCTTATCTTGACCCATGGCGACGACATCCGACAAAACGACGATTCCTTTTAGAAGCGCCTCGTCATGGCTCATGCGCAAGAGCTACAGTCAGTGGAAGGCCCTACTGAGTGCTACTCTTGAATGTTGGGCGCATAGTATTTTATACAATAAGCACATTTATCCCAAGGACACTTTTGGACCCACACGCTTTCTCGGAGTTCGGTGTCACGTATGTCGGCATCCTGAAGTCGTCTCATACGTTCGAGATACGATTGCCGTAGCGGTACCGGCTTTGATTGAAAATGCCGCGGATGAGCTTGTTCTTTACTTGACCTCCGAGAATGAGGAAGAATTACAGTCAAGACGGAACCTTCAGGCATACCGGCTCGGTATTAAGAATTTAATGCCAAGTGGTGTGGAATCAGAAGACGCTTTTACACAGATGCTTCCGGAGCTTGAACGAAGTATGCGGGACCTAATTTTAGAAGTACACAGTTTGCGGTCGGATCGACTCATTCCGGGAGAAGACAATTCAATCAGTTTCCGTCTCCAGCTGCATATATCGGATCAGTACAACTCAGCATCATGCTACGAGTTGAATCAGGTCTTCGCTCGAGGAATTTGGAAAGTATCCAGTGAAAACGAATTGGAACGAGGGCAAAGGAAAGCATCAAACAAGAACTCCAGCCCAGTAATTATTCCTTTACATCGTATGGAGACACCAATATCTACATTGGATTTTACGATGGAACGCGAAAGAAGGGATGGATTGGAAACAACGAAGGACAAGCGGCAGGGGACGATTTAAATCAGATTCTGAACTGATAAGCCGTCGCAACTTTCGAAAACCAAAGATTTAGGCTAGGCGCTCGTTTCCGATTCTTGCGCTAAAAGTACAGTTCCCACCATGCAAAGGTGTATACATCACGAAGAAACATGTTTACACCAGCAATTACCGTGAAAGAGCTTAACTTCCTTGTCCGGCGGGATGGACAACAGCAACGTAATCCTTGTCCAATTCTACGTTCGTTGATTCTATTCCAGTGGCGTTAGCCGCAACGGCCGAAAACATCTGTTGCCTTTCGGCAGGACTTTCAGGCGTCGGTAGGATCTTTTCGCGGGTTTTGGCATTGACGAGTTCCATACTGGCTTCGAGCGCGTCGATGCCATTTCGAATAATCTCTGTTTCACGAAGGGCTTCATTTAAGCAATTTTCCAGCTCTTCTGGATCGGCGTCCTTCTCGAGTAAATCCATGTATTGCTCGCCAAACTGCCGCTTCCGAGCTTTCAGGTCGGCTTGCTTTATTTGCTTTTTGGCCAGTTTGTCGGACTTTTTCCAAAACCCTGAAAGACGGACCAAAGAGTTTTTGCTCTGCCGCACCAGTCGCTGTGGATGTGACTCTCTGGCTTCTTGAAACTCCGTCATGGCCGACACAAGCGTTTCACTGTCAGTCCTGTGATTTGTGGCAAAGTTGATTTTCTTGATCCCTCAAAAGTATTGCTTCTGTTCCTTCGACGGAGTCGTGCCTGCCCTCAGATGATTTTAACTGGAAGAAATCTAAGAATCCTATTCCACATTCACTGTCAGCAATGCTTCCAGCAGTTTTGTCGCTCGTGATCTTTCTCTTGAGAGATTCCGAATTCTTTTTATAATCTAGGTATACGGTTATTGAATAGAATATTATCGGAATTCTGGTCCGTGTCGTCGACAAAACCAGATCGACGCTACTTACATTAATCCTGACTCGGCGGCAACAAGTTGATTTCTGTGACGGGCGAAGAGGTGGACAGAGTAAGACTGCACAACATAGAACCGTATGCTTTTGGTACAATTTTGATTGCCATGCGGCCTACTCGTATACTTTGTTCGATTAACGATCGGCTGAGGATGGAAGCATCACCAAAATTGTTGTTGCCCATGCCGTCGCTTCTGGAACGCTTGGGCTCGGCGATGCAAGGTGTATGGTCGTCTGTCGTCGACGAGCAGAGTCGGGAAGCTTTTGAAGCTGCTACCGAAGACAAAGTTATCAACAACGATGTGCTAATGAATGCGAATAATGGAAGCGTCTTGTCGTTTGCTTTATTCCACAATCTACAGAACCCGCTGTGGTCCGATTACAGTTTCGATTCGAAACAGTTTTTGAATGCTGTAGGACCTGCTTTGGAGAATTTCTTTGATACAACAGAGACGTTAAGAAACCAAACGCGAGCAAGCGAGGAAGAAAAGAAAAACCTTGACGAAATTGAAAAGCAATCGGAGACGGAACTGAAAGTGGATATTTCCGGGGACATGACGTCTCTGAGTGAAGCACTCTTGGGAACCAACCAGTGGCGGAAACGTGCTGAATCTGATCCACAATCTCTGGAGGGGCAACTGTGGAAAATGTCTACGCCGCAGTCGTTTAGTGCCTCATATTATGTCACAAAGTTTGGTCTACTGGGAATGCTTCTGGATCCAGAACGGAAAGTATACGAAGAAGGGTCTTGCCGAGTCGGAGGAGTTGCATTATTGGATGCTCGGGTTATGATTGTCGAAGATAAAAACAAAGAAATCGGAGAGCATGAAGAATTTGAAGCGAGCGAGACCTTAAAAAAAGACATTCCGGTCGCAGCCCAGATCGATGTCTTATGTGAGGTTTCATACACGTTCTCGACCGCCAAGCACGCCAATTCGCCCGACGACAAGGAAACGGTCACGGACCTTGCGGTTGCCGTTTTTGAAGGATGGTTAAACGGTGGACCCGAAAAGCAGCTTCGCTGGCGAGTTGCCATGCTGAGATCTGCCTACGAGTTTCCATACACTGCGCAAGCTAGTCACTAATGAACTCAGTAATATGATTTTGATATGTAAAAGAAAGTATCTCCTACAATTTTGGAACTCCTCTGCACTGCCGGATAAGGTCCCGAACAAGCAATCCTTCAAAAATATGACCGTCGTCAACGCTTATCCAGTCTCCGCTTCGTTTCGAAAACACGTATTGCGTTTGCCCAGATATTGGAGTTTGCATAAGCAGCAGTTGCTGTTCATTGTCCACCTGAATATTGTACTGGCCGTCAGCAGCTCCTAGATCAATCATAATGTATTCCCCCATCGCAGTGTCCTCTCCGCGAGAAAGAAAGAAGTTGTCGTTAAGAGGCACCATAGGTTTTAGGGCCTTGTACACCTTATTCACGAGGAAGGAAGCAGCTCGATCGAATTCTGTTTGAGCAATTTCGGATGCAGTCGTGTCTGGACTCTCGTCTGCATTATCGTTGTCTTCGATCGCTCTCTCTACCTGCCTGCGGCGCCTACGAACTGGAAAGCTTAGCAAGATAGACTGCGAATAGAGGCGCAAATGAAATACTGGGTGCAGAATTTCTTGTTCAAGCTTCTCAGCCCACGGCAAGAGAACGGCACTACAACGAGCTACCTTGCCGACATGACTAAAGAGCCTGTGTCGGTAGAGTGAAAGAAGCATTCTGCGATTCGCAGATTTCCAACAAGCGCGATTGTCAACAATAGATAAACTCACAGCAATTGTACTGGAAGAAGAAAGCGAACCTCCTAGCTTTACTGTAGAGGAGGCTGGCAGTTGATGAAATGAAGTGTAAAGAAAAGAAGTCTAACATAAGGATCACGGGACAGCCAGCCAGACAAGACGACTGAATTGTCATGTACAAACCGATCTCTTGGGTTTTCCGAAATTATGCGACACACTTCACGCCTGCTGTATTTACTCCGATGTCTTTTGCTTGTCAAATACTCTTGTTACTTACAGTGGGCGTCACCGTAGGATGAAGAAATAAACTCAGTATAAGGCTATCTATATATGAGTTAAATATACAATGGAGCGACTTTATGAAGTGGTCGGTATCCAAGCCGCCTTTGGATAGATACCTAGATGATACCTTGAAATTACCCCGGAAACCACTAGTATTTACGTATTAAAAAAAGAGAAAAACCGCTAATTCGGCCTCTACGACATGAAAAAACTACTGTTTCGGCCGAATCTGAAAATTTCTAAGTACTTTTGATTGAGCGCGAAACGGTTTTAAAGTAAAATTAGCAATTAGAAAATATTCAAATGCTTGGTCTATGCTCTGCATATGATATAGCGGAGGTATCGCGCTGGCATGGATGAGCTGCTTCCAACCCGTCAAGCTTTGATGAATCTATTTCACAGCAGTTGACTGTGAACACTTTACCCCAAGCATTCAGAGAACAAGCTGTCGCCAGGACTCCAGGAGTTTTGAACAGCAAATGCACATTAAGTGTGGATACACCACCAGTCTTTTCATGATAAATGCCACTGAGCAAATGCATTTCCTTGTAGTGGCTGCAACTGACAGCGCACGCGTCTAAATTAGGTAGGCCAACGGGACGGACAACCTTACAGTCAATGACGATGGGAAACGGTACAAGACGTGAAATTGGAAGAAGTACTGTAGGTTTTTGAAACAGATTTTGCTTGTTACACAAATATTAAAGTCTCCTTCAACGCCTAGAAAGGCATTGGAAGACCATAGCATAACAACAGTTGCGACACCTTGCCCTTTTCTGCCTTGACAAAGTTGTGGGATGCAAGCACTACCCCAAAAACTACGCCGCCCAAACATTCAGACCCACTTAAATCCATGTCCAAGGGTCTGCTACACCATAGCTCCCAAACACCAACTACTCAAAGCCCCAAAGAGCACATTCCAACCCAAATGACCTCCCACCAACAACACAAAGACGGACATGCCTTCAAAAGTACCCGCCGCCAATGTTCACAAGCAAACCCGAAAATTTTCCCAATGACTTTGACAGGTTTTTGACAACGTCGCTCATAGGAGGAATGCGCTTGCTTGATTCTTTTGAGCAAGTGGCGGCTATGGATGACAATGACCAGTCTACAAGGTAATCTTTTAACAATAATGTTTGAATGGACAACTTATGTAGTATTTCTGGTAATGCACACAACCATCATGACTTCCTATGAGACGGCTTTGCCGTTGCTTTCATTTTGTACATACCCTTTCGCCATACCATGAACTTGCAGAAGATTGTCTTTGAGTTGATTGATAGTCCCAGTAGTCATAGATCTGCAATTGGGGTCCATTCAAATCAAATCCCCCTGGTTGCCATCAGTTGCACAGAGAACCAATTTCTTTAAGCCTTAACTGTTTGATATCCAGTGCATGCTTCTTGGATCTACAATGAAGCCATCCCCAGCCTGGATCACAGATGTAATGTTGACATACTGCTGCAAAAATTGGCCAGTTCCAGACACAACATAGCAGAGCTTGGCTGCTGTGGAGTTTTGGGAGGGAAATTCCTGCTGTTTTATGCAAGAATGGGCAACAATGCCAATGGCTGCTGGCATTTGAACAATGAGGACAGACTTCCATGGGGAAACGCGCTGTGATTCTTGGCATTGCTCCTCCTGCACAAGGTCAAAGAGGGTGAATGAGTCTTGTACATACAAGCCTGTATGTGCCACAGAAGCATGCCGGGCGGACAGCAAAGTTTGTACATATGTTATGTTGGAAACAGGCTTTCCTGGATCTGAAGATGTCCCCATACGCAAAACTCCCCAGATTGCATCCAGGTATGCTGTCTAATGCAGAGTAGGGTTGCCAACACAAAAGCCAACATCACTGTTGAAATCATTTGGGAAGATCTGCACAAAACAGTCTTCATATGGTTCAGCCAATCATTGTAGCTAATATGAGTGCAACAATGTCCATTGTTTCCCTTGTCATGTATGCCTGCCTTTTGAGTAAACCACAAAGGAAATAAATATCCACTTTTATTCCAGTAGCCTTCAAGTAGCAAAATAAAATCTAACAGGGCAGAACTCGGGATTTTTGTCTCCATACACATCCGTGCAACGTGTCCCTTGGATGTATGCCACTTAGTATGGAAACGCAAGTGTGAGCCAATCCGATGGGGGCAGCATTTATGTTTCACGTGTGGAGTTTGTGAAGGCCTTATTGCGCAAATTCTACGTATTTGCGTTACATACGGAAGTAGTTTGTATCCTGGAGTCATGAATACAGGATACATACAAATGGCAGTTAGGAAAAGATACAAAAAAAAGGAGCAAGATTCATTATTCACCATGGGATTCTGTTTAGGATTTATATTTACAGATTTTATGCAAATGTGGGAAGATTCAAGATTAGCTATGTTCTTCGTAAGACTGCTCACTGGATTGAACAGACTTTGATTCTTCTCATTGTTTTAGAAATTCTTTGATCCAAATATTGTGATCTTGACTCCAAGGGACCTGACAGAATTGTTGTGGATGGCTGCATAGATCATTTCAGAATGTTCATTTTCATTGACAAAACTTCCTCTGCTTGGAAAAAAAGTTTTATTCCCATAATCATGAGAGTGTATGCCTGTTGATTGTACAAGTTACCTGAATTAATCAGATATTGTTGTAGCTGATGAATCTGACTTGGATTAAGCTGAACATTCCCTCTTACAACATGCATTGTCTCACAAATGGCTTTGATGCTATTGAATGCATTGATAGTAACTTTTGGTGTAGCAGCATTTCCATGTGGAATCAGGAGTGGCTCACATGCATGTCTATTGCATGATTTCCACATACCAACGTCTCCTGCATCAACATTGTTTGCAGAAAATTTCGGGTTCAAGTGGCAGCAGTTGGGACAACTATGCTGGTTTACACCTCTGAGGTTGTCATATAACATATGAAGATTGCTAAAAGCTGTGTGAGCCTTTTTCAAACCCAAATGATATTTCCACTCTCCAGTACACTGCACATGGGTGGCTCCAGTTTCTTGCTCACAGTTGCTTTTTCCTCCAAAAGTGTATTACTGTTGTCCAAAAGTGCCCCCTTTTTGCCAGCTTTCTAATGGTGATACATGGCAATTGTCTTGGGAATGGTAGGATAGGGGTTAAGTGGGCAGAGCTTCCTATCAAAGAGGCATGCAATTTGATACTTGCCAAGTAAGCCTTAAAATGTACAAATATTCTCAAAACAATTGTGGAAGCTTGGCAGTGTAGGCAAATGTTCCTTTGTGCTTTGGCAAGTTGTTGTCAGTTGAAATGCCAAAAATTTGTCATGGATAACAACCCTTGCAAAATATATATATATATATATATATATTGCAGCGTGTCCAATGAGAGATCTCAGGGCAACCTATCTGCCACCACCAAGGAAACAAGTTTGTACAGTATATTCTAGCAATGGCTCTACAACAAAAAGTAGTTTGATTTTGTTTGGTCTCTCTCAAAACGCAATAGATGGCCTTGATAGTTGGCAATTTGTCTGTGACGGAATCAAAGTCATAATTGAAGACAGCTCTGCCAATAATGTTGAGTGTGATGCTGCAAAAAAGTTCTTCCATGTCAGCTACCTGCCCATTGGTAGATTTGGGTTGCATATTATCAGCGAGAATTTCGGCACATTTGGCAAAGATGGCAATGATCCAATTCACTATTGCTTGTGGAATGAAGGGACAATCGCCTGGTGACGGACTTTCCAGATGGCTGGATTGGCAGGAATGAGGCCTTTGCCCATTATGGGATCCAGAATTTCCACCAGCATCCCTTTGCAGTACTTTTTGGGGCTTGTTTCACACAGGACATGACGCACCATGACCGGGCCGGAAACAACCAGAAATGACTCAGGCCCAAAGGAGAGGTTAAAAACAGGTCTGCAGACTTAAAGAGTACTTGCTGACGAGTAAAAAGGAGGGACAACAGGCCAAGGTTGCAGATTACCACCCAGAACTCCTTTGATGAAGGAAAAAAAGGAACCTGTGTACTTCAAAATGACGGCATTGGGGATGGCAGCCATTCCAAGTGTCGGTCCCAGCCCAATGCTTGTCAAGGTATTTGTCAAGACAAGTTTGACAACATCTGCAAGGCCAATGGGACAAGGTGCATTCCCCAGATTGCTCCAACATTTGCTGATGAGAAAGTCAAAGAAGGACGGCTGGCTTACTCCGTCACCGTCACCCTGCATAGGCAATCCGCAAAGTAGCAATGCAGTCTTTGATCTCCCAATTGAGACCCTTTTGTTGAGAAAGGTCCTGCTCCCAGGTTTTGATCAGATCCAATTTGTATAGTAAGGAATCCAAGGGTTGGATTGGATCTTTTCGCATTGGAATGCAATGCACAGCCTTTGGGGGGATGTTGTTTTATGTTATGGTATACACCATCGCGGGATTTGTGTTGGCCTTATTGTACAACACAATGTATTTGTGGTATGCCTATGAGAGTCCGATGGAAGAGGATCCAAGAAAGGAATATACAAATGAAGGATAGGACACAGTCCCACAAATTGGAGGAAAGTAGTCAGGCAAGAATGATTACTCACCGCAAGATTCTGTGTGGGATTTATACTTAGAAGAAGAAGACTCATATGTGAGAGTAAGATTATCTGGAACATGGTAAGAGGTTGTTCATCTGAATGAGCAGACCACTTCTCATGGACTAGTAGTAGAGTAATCTTCCCCTCATTGTTTTAGAAAGTCATTGATCCAAATATTGCATTAGCATAGGTCCTTGTATCCGCTGTCTAACCCATGGGGAGCGTTGTAAGCAAGTTGAGTTTTACAGTCCCTAGGCTTGCTTAGGTGTATCGCAGGTTGTTCGTAATAACGCCCAATCTGTGTTTACCAAGTATTGTTGACACTGCGTTTTCCTGTTTTTTGTACATACATTGGTTGTACTACGTCACATTATGTATCATGGCATACCTGCAAGGGTAATGTGGGACAAGTTCAGGACCAAAGGCCTGCACTGGTTGTGGCAGCAACTGCTGGAATCCGTTTCCAACCAGCACTTGCTGTATGGACCCGTTACAAATTTTTGGGTATATACTTTAAATAGTTTGAACATTTAACAACATGCTAGCGCCAAATGAAGCTATTTAAAGCAAACACGTTCTGTCTTCTTTAGGGAATTTTCCACCTTTTCCCATCCCCTTTAGCATATTTTCTCATGAAGGTAACATTAGCCGGCATCTGTTCTCTGTTTACACTTAGTTGCAAAGTTATAGTAAACAGGCAACCTTCCTGATCCAATGTGTATTGTCAAGAATGGTTTCCTCTGTAGGGCTCCAGAAGAGAAGGTAGCACAGGACAGGGATCTGAGCCTCTCTATTAACTGTAAGCATATTTGAGCTAACAGACTGAGCGTACAATATCAGTGGCAAAGTCGCCGGTTGATGGAATCAGACTGGCACAATGGCCATGTTCCACAAACCTCCGATAATCCAGCAATATGGTCTTATGATCAGCAAAGAACTCGTGTTTTTCAATATCTTTCAAATGTATTCTTTGGATGTCTTTGACATCGTCTGCGGCGTGGGGGTGCTCAGTGCCATCCAGGTGTACAATAAAAACAGCCGAAACCGTATGTCGCCGGCGATCTCGTCGCGGATCCGAGTATATTCCCAGCAGTTCTAGTTTGCCGATATTGACAAGGCCGGTTTCCTCTTTCAATTCTCGCAAGACCGTAGCCTCAACCGTCTCGCCAACCTCCACAAATCCACCAGGAGTCGCCAGTTGATTGGTGTCTTTGCGTCTGACTACCCACAAGTGCTCCTCGCCGGAGGCCAACACAAAATCAACGGCCAAGCTTGGCGTGCACAAGCAGTACTTTTCTGGGTTACAGTAGCAAGTTCCAGTCTTTCCTGAGGCTGGGTGCCCACCATTCCACTCAACATCCACTGCGTGAAGATTCTGCCAGTGAAGGTTGGAACATTGACGCCCGCTGAAGAACAAGGCAGCCAGGAGACATACAGCGTTTCCCGCTAGAGAAATAGCTAGTAATCTTTTCTGAACAAAGCGTCCCCATCTACCGGCCCGAAACGTGCTAGACGAAGATCGAATCATCGCATACTATTATCAGTAGAATCTGGAAGCGGTCTCGAAGCAAGCGCTCTTGAAAAGAGAGAAGGCCTTTACCGTGATATTCTCCATGCCGTTCAAGTGCATTGTTATATCACTTTTAACGGTAGGGCTATTTTGTTTTGTTGTGATATAATGTCGTCTAATCAAAGCATCCAACATCAGCTGGCATTTATTAGAATAGGTATGAACATGGCTTCGATCAATTCCCGATTCCATAAAACATATGTGTTCACGTTAACAAGTCGCATTCCATATATCTCGGTGGAATTCCTGGCATAAATGCCAATTTTCAATTTGAGATATTTTTTTGCGGGGATAGCGTATACATAACTGCAATAATTTAAGTATTTTCATACCATTGGTGACTGGACTACCATTCCTTTGGCCACACTATTCTAACTAGAGCCCCGGCCATCCTATAGAAGCGAGCCCTTTCAGAAGCTGATGTGTCGTTCAGTGACAGAACAACAGCGTCTTTCTTGCCATGCCAACTGACAGTCGACTTTTCTGTGCTCCTAATTGTGACTTTTCATGTGTTGGAATGCTTATGGGCTTGTTTGAAAAATTTGGATTTTCACCGGTCAATCTCAGCATTCGGGACAAAGCTGCCTCGCGGCGCCGACCACTTCGTTTATGGTACACAGGGAGGAACAGAATACCGGTAGTTGGCAGTGAAGCAACTATCCCATGTTGCAAATATAAGAAGGGGAATCCCGTCAAATTTGCTCTTTACTAGTGAACCGATTCGACCGGAGACGTGTCGAATGCCAACCGTTGTCAAGCAACTCCACGTGCTTTTCTAGTTTGATTGCCTTCGGCGGCTTAAACCATTTCCGTTTGGCTACCACGTTTAACTGTAAGGTAAAGAGACCGACGCAGCAGGAAATAGCGAACGCCTTCACCTCATCATTTATTGTTCCAAGACTGTAGTTGATGTTTTCTTGCCAAAAGAACAAGGGAGCTTGATGCAAGAAAGACAACCATGAAGCAGCGACTCTGTGTCTTACAGTGCTGTGCCGTGGTCCTGATGATCCTGCTACTCAACGTTCATTGCGCAGTCGAGATGAACGTCCTCTTCGTCGGAAATTCTTATGTGAACAACAATAACCTTCCCGAAATTTTAAATCAAGTGCTGGTGGATGCTCTACCAAAATCGAACGAGATATCGGTGCGTTCTTATGCACCCAACGGACAAACTTTTTTGGAACACGTACAGGACGTCGACGGTACCAGAGGCAACACAGAGCTCAGTCAATGGCTCCGAACCGACCCCGAACCTTGGGATTGGGTCATTCTCCAAGAACAGAGTCAGACTCCAGGGTTTCAGGGATTCAGCAGCGAATTTACGGACAGCACGGATAGCGCCATTCGGCTGGACAACTACATTGAAGCAACAGGGGGCGAAACGGTGTTCTTGATGACGTGGGGTCGACGAGAAGGCGATGAAAGGCTACCGTCTTTCTACCCTGACTTTACCACGATGCAAAATTTGCTTACTGCAGGTTATGACACTTACATGGACATTACCAGCACAGCAAAACGGCCCACAAGGGTTGCTCCTGTCGGAATCGCCTTCCAAATTGTTCATGATAGAATTTTAAGGGATGGAGGTGACCCTTTGGCATCTGGGAGTGATTTTTCCAGGCTATACCGCAACGATGGCAGCCATCCAAGTGTAGAGGGTAGTTACTTGGCCGCTTGTGTCCTGTATGCAACATTGACCAATCGTGACCCTCGACAGTTAAAGTATGCACCTGATGCAGTAAGTCAACAAAGGCGAATGGAGATCCAAGAAGTAGCATTTGACGCAATACGAATACGTGGGGATACTATAGTGTCCAACGCGGCACCACCCGAGGCCAATCCTACATCAAGTCCCACAAGCGATCCTACGCGAAAACCGACTCCGAGTCCAACCCAAGTATTCGTTCCTCCTCCAACACCGCGGCCAACTTTTGCGATTTCGGCACAACCGATCAGCGTACCGTCTTCTTCCCCAACAACAGCCGAGCCGTCGGAATTTCCTACTGGAGAACCCACTGTTAGCCTGCCATCGAGCGACTCGCCCACGGTGTTCCCCTCGGACATTCCATCTCTCGTTCCTTCTATTGACCCCTCACCTACTCCTACCGTGACGCCTTCGACCGCTCCATCCATTTCCAGGGCGCCCAGTCAAAGCCCAACACTCAATCCAAGCGCCATGCCTTCCGTGTCCTTCAGTCCATCTGTTTCCAATTTTCCTTCTTCCGCGTCCCCTTCGACTGACGAGGGTTCCTTCGGGAATAGTTCCGCCGGCACCCGCGGACTGAAAGCATCATCCACGCAGTTAACGTTGGTGTATGGGCTACTGCCTCATTTAATGGTTTTCTTTTTTCTTTACTTTTAAATCGGGTCGTCACGGGGCATTCCGCCGGGTAGTTTGCGCGACGTGCAATGCAATAAGACTTTTAGAAAACGATTTAGTTCTCGGTAATAATACGATACAGGCGTTCATCTAGGTTCGATGTGGAGACCACGCATTCCTCACAGCCACTTGGTAGCACTGGAATGCGTGTGTATGTACTCTATTGGGATACGGTCCGGTCCGGTCCGCGGTCAACTGTACTGGGAGCTTGCCGCGGCACGCATCATGTTTGTCCCTATCAAGCATGAGTCAACTTTATGAGTTGTACCGTGCTTGCCAAAGACGAAGGCGGTCCCGGGTGGCCTCCATCGTGGGCAGTTCGACGAGCGTGTTATTGGCCGATCCGCCCCTCCGGGACGGAAAGTAGGCACGGAGGATTTCGTCCCACTCGTCGTTGGTCGGATCCGCTTCTCCTACCGCGGACGGAGCGTTCTTTGCCGCAACTTGCTCGGCGAGCGTGGTCAGGAGATTTCCGACAAGAGCTTCGTGCACAGCGGGTTCGCCGTGGAACGGCACGGGGTGGAGCAAGTAGGATTGGAGTTCCGCCAGGGTACGGTCGTATCCCAATTCGGACGGACGAGGTCGCACGCGATCCGGGCGGTGTGGAGTGGGGGCGACGCCCGCGTTGACGTCAGTACCACTGTTGGTCAAACTTTTGCCGTGGGGATCGGAAGGACTGTCCGTTGTGGAAGTGGTGGTGGGGGACGTCTGGATGGACGCTGCCGCCCGGAGAATGATGGTACGCAAGCGTGTGAGAATGTGCACGTCCGAATCGTCCTTACACAACGATTTGTCCGTCACGGACGGTTCCAGGTAGAGTCGCAAGAGGAGTTCCGGCGACGGATACCAGCACAAACAAGCGGGTGTGTGAGAAGAGCCGTCGTTAGCGACAACAGCGGCATCGACGCAGACAGTTTCGTCCGGGGATCCCTCGAATACGGACGGCCCGACGCGGTACACCCAGTCGTCAATTTGGAGCCACAGCGAGAGATCCGACGTGGCGAAGCGTACGTTCACGGCAGCGGGATCCGCGGCGTGACCAAAAAAGGCTGGTCCCAGAGAAGGACGACCGGGAGAATGCGCGAGGGGTTCCACCGACATGACCAACGATCGCGACGTCGTGCGGTCCCCCAGCGTAAACACGGTGGTGTCGGCGGGGAATGTGGTCGTCCATGTGGGTCGTAACGTGTGCGGCAAAGCTGCCAACCAGAAACTGGAGCGGTCCATAGACAGCGGTGATCCGTTACACCGGTTATCAGGAATAGAGGAAGGAATGTACACAGCACGAGTCTCCGATAGACGTGTCGGTATCTATCTATGTATTGGTCAATGTTGTACCGGGGGGACGTCTCTCGAGTTGAGGAAAAGCACAGGCGTTTTCGAACCATTGTGTCGATGGTCTCGGTAGCCGATTTTCGAACTACAGCCCTATGTTTTTTAGATACTAGGGTTTTGGACTGGGATGGGGCGAACCGAAGAGACAAGCCTCTAGTGCGCGTTCGTGTCTTTGATTCTTCTGACTTATTGTTCCATACGACAAGCTACTCTAGGCAGACTCTGCTGACTGGGCACGTTTGACATTCTTTCGGATGTGTTCTATGCAATGGATTTAAAGTGGGATACGCTTTCCGTGTCGGATCGATGTCTCGTTTCCACACTGGCGGTACATAGAAACGTATGGTATGGTACCCTTTTGCTATTAGGTATTGGTGCTCCACAGAGGACGGATGAAGGCACTTGACTTTACCGGTAGCAACCGTCCCCGCAAAAGCGACGGGTAATTGAAACAGGTATATCACGTTGCCGGTAGGATTTGGGACTCGGTCTGTGGTGCGTCCTTCGAAGTTTCGGAGCAACCCGACGTTCGTCACGCACCGTTACTGGTACCGCGGTAGTCCGCCACACAGCACCGGCGCACGACCACCGCCAAGGTCCACCAACGTGGTTGGGCCGCCGCGCCCGCCAGCGGGAAACCTTACCGAAAAAATAACCAAGGCTGCCCCCGCATCCTCGAGTCCCTCGCGAACGAACGAATAGAGTCGACGAGAAGAACCCAAGCGTCCCTTGTCCCCGTAGTCTCTACCCAAACAGTAACCAACGCAATACGAATGCACTATACGCAACAACAACAACAACAACAACAACAACAACAACAACAACAACAACAACAAACAATAACTATAACCGTGGCAACTCTCGGTATTCTCTTTCTATTCCTGCATTCACGACAAGACAAAACAGCACGCACAATGGACGAAGTAAGTGACTTCCATGGAACGTCGAGTTGGATCGTCTTTTGCGTACGAGCCCACGTTCTGGTGTACACATCATACCATTCGTTGATTCCACGCACCCCACGAGACTCTAGCCGATTCCTGTGCACGTCAGTCTAACACGACACCCAAAGGGTGGTGATGTGACGGCGTCGAAGTGTCCCTCCCACACCAGCATTGCTTCTTCCGACACCAAGCCCGCCGGTCTGTAGAGTCGCGAGAGATACCACAATCCACATTCTCACACAACATCCTTTGTCTCTTCCATTGTTTGTTTGTTTATTTTGTGTTGCAGTCGGTCTGTCCCTTGTGTTGCGAGGAGTTGGATTTGAGTGATCAGAGTTTCTATCCCTGTCCCTGTGGATACCAGGTGTGCATGTGGTGCTGGCACCGCATCAAGGAATCGGAGTCGGGCTTGTGTCCGGCTTGTCGATCCCCATACGGCGAAGATCCCCACCAATTCAGTGCAGTCGACGTGGAAGCCGCTCTCAAGGCCAACAAACTAAAAGAAGACGCCGTCCGCAACCAATCTCAACACGCCAAACACCAGAATATCAGCAATATCGGCCACCACAGCCTCAACAGCCTCAACAGCAGCCACAGCCACAGCAATACTCATCCACACAACCATCAGAACAACAATAACAGTCACAGCAGCAGCAACGGCAGTAGTAACGCCAACAATGCAAACAGCAGCAATAATCAAAACATGGTCATGGAAGCCCCCAAGGATCGGACCTTGTTGGCCAATATGCGCGTCATCCGGCGGAATCTCATTTACGCCGTCGGGCTACCCCCTTCCATCGCTAACGAAGAAACACTCCGCAAACCGGAATATTTTGGACAGTACGGACGTATCGCAAAAATGGTACTCAACCGCAACAACGTTACGGCCTCCAATACCGTCATCAACGGTGAAATCCGTCGCGCCTCCGCCAGCGCCTACGTAACCTTTGCGCACAAAGAAGACACGTTGGCTTGCATACTGGCGTTGGACGGATTGGTACTCGATCACCGCAGCGTGCGAGTAAGTTACGGTACCAGCAAGTACTGCTCCTCCTTTATCAAGAGCGTCCGCTGCAACAACCCCGAATGCACGTACCTGCACGAAATGGGTGCGGAAGAAGACACCTTTACGAAACAAGAAATTCAAGCCGGCTACGTCACGTCCGGTCGCGATGTACTGGCCCGCCAGCAGCAAATTCTGGCGGAACAATTATTATTGGCGGGAGCGGGTGCCAGCGGTACCACGCGCTCCAAAAGCGGTGGTGGCGGTCCCTCCGGAACGGGCAAACACGCCTCCCACCCTATCTTTCCCCCATCCGTGTACGACGAACCCGCGCGACCCACCCCACCCCTCGTGCCGCCGCCGGTCGGAATCCCCCGCGCCACAACCGTCACCGCACCATCGCTTCCGACCCGACTCTTGCGGACTCAAGGCCGATCAGCCTCCGTCGGGAACCGATCACCAACGCTCGCCGCCACTCCGGCACCGAATGTGGGAAATGTCGCGGGTGGCCAAGTTCGTCCCGTAACGCACAGTGGTACGGGTGTCTCGGCCGCGTCAGTGGTGGCCGGCGTACGACCGGCCGTCCCAGTCAAAGAGGAATCGCATACGACACTCACGCCGTTGACACCGCTCAAACGCACCAAGGGTGCCGCCAAACAACCACCGCCGGTTCCCTCCGCCACTGATTCTACGGGTCTGGAGAAATTGGCTCCTTTGCGCAACGGGAAAAAGAACAGTAAAAAGGCCACACCAAACGGACCGCCGATAGCTTCGTTTCCATCCAGTCCCGGTAACGCTGTAATTGGGGGCGACGTAATTGGGCCGCTCCAGCCGGTTGCCAATGTACCTGGCGGCGACCGAAGCGGTAGAGCTTCGGCTTTGGCAGACTTGCACCATATTGGTGACCCGCTCAGGGCAGATCTGCTGGACCGTCCCGAACGGCCCAGTGCTCTGGGCGGCGAAATTTTTACGGGTGAGTTGCCTAGCAACCGTGCTATTGGCGGATCTTTGAACAGCGGTTACAACGACAAGTGGAACGCCAGTGGTGGATCCTTTTCTAGTGGTCCCGCACTGTCTACAGAAAGCAATGGCTTGGGAGGACTCTGGTCGAGTAACAGTATGGTTGGTGCTGGGTATGGCAATAGCAGTTCAGCACTCGCCTCGATTCTGGGTATCAACTTGCCAACAGGATCCGGATCGCTCCAGCAATCCACCAACAACTTATGGACGCAATCGCCCCCTTCTCCATTTGCTCCAGGTCCTTCGCCGTTGTCTACCTTGAACAACAGTGCGTTGCCTACGCAAAACATTGCCGGTCTCGGTCACTCGGCGGAAAGAAACGGAAGTTCTTTGATTGGTGGCGTCCCAATCGGTGGCGGATCATCGGCTCTACACCCCAGCGAAATTGGCAACGGTGGCAGTGATATTGCCCTGTTGCAGAGTCTGCTACCGGGTGTGCACATCACGACAGGTAGGGGTGACAATTGGGGGTTAGCTCCCGGACCGGTCTACCATCAAAACAACACGAACAGCAACGACAATTGGATGAATAGTGGGGGGATCAGCGGGCACGGTCCGCACGGAAGCGTCGGTGCCATTGGACGACAGGAGAATGGTAGTGGACAGCAACAGAGACAACAGCAGCATGGCCCAGGCATTTGGTAGAGGACGGATTAGGACAGCAATGGAAAGCAATGGAATGATTGGAGGTTGGAATGTGAATCATACGCAAAAGGTATACGTATGCTGCATGGTAGTATAATAAATGGTATGGCATGCTGTTGTCACTGAACTACAGTAGGGAGGTAGTCTGGACCAAACTGTTATTATTTCTTACATATGGTTTCGAGGAAACGGCTTTCAAAGCACTCTTGAGACTTATTGTGACTTTACTACATTCATCTGTAGAGACCAAGAGGATAAAATATGGCTTTCGAAGCGCCGAAGACGGAAGCCGATCGGAAGCAAGAGTCGGGTGTTTACAATGGAGAAGCTTTTTCTCGCAATTCATGTCTGAGTTCACCGAGAAAGCGCTCAGCACGTCACGCGTTCGTCGTCCTGCCCGGCGTCTAAACCTATTCAACTAGTGTAAGGTCTTCTGATTGTGCCGCTTACAACGATTGACTACAATGCGTTCGCTTTCAACAAGAATGATTCCGTCGCCCGCGGCGTGAGGAAACGGTACTGCTTCCGTTTCTTGCTACCATCCTGCTTCGGCGGTGTCAACGGATGCTTTTTACGCACACGCTGGAAGGAGAAAAAGAGCTCGTCCTCCGCACGAAACAGTTCCTGGTACAAGCGTTCGGGACTCTCGGTCGGGAGATTGGGTAGCCTTAACGTTGCGGTACTCTGTGCTTGCTGAACAACCGAAAGGTGCACGTGGAATTTGGCCAAGGCTAATTCCCAGGCCGACGTGGCCAAAGGATTGCTGTGCTCGGGATCCTCCACGTCGGGTGTATACTCTCCCGACGTAATCACGTCTTGTTCATTTTCCAGCATCTGGTGTGTGACGGGATATCGTTGGAGAAGTTGCCGTCCAAAGGCTATCAACGGAACCGCCGTGTGCGGAGGTACGTGCAAGGAAACGGTCAGGATTTGTTTCCAAAAGGCAGAAACTCGAATCGTTGAGTATTCACGGCGTTTGATAAAGGCGGCATTCAAGCAGAGCAGTACCGTGGGCAAGTGCCGACGACAATTAACGTCCCCCACCAGACGCGGTAATTGAGTATAGAGCGGAACAATGTATTCCTTGACGTCAATGTTCATTTCCTTCCCCGGCCCCTGCAAGGTTTGAAACGCTGTCAAAATGCAATTGAGCGCGGCCTCCAGAGGTAGTGCGTTCATCTTTTTCAGCAAATCCTTCAAAACGCCGAGTAAATCCATGACGGTATCAATATTGATGAGATGAGCAAACTTGGCCAAACCCTCCAGCGCGGCCGGCAACAGAGTCTCGACGTGTGCCGCTTGCAAATTATCGTGCTTCAGAATCCGAAAGTACGTAAGCGTAACGTGTTGAAGCGTTTCCGATTGGCACCGTGCGAGTATAATCTTGTCCACCTTGGCGTCACTTTCTTTGAGTTCGGCGTCAATTTCGGCGAGTTCCTTGTCTTTTTTGCGTTTCTTGGCGTTGGCGGCGGCCGCCAGTTTCGCCGCTTGGGCTTCGTCCACGTGCACGCGGAGGGGTAGACTGGTAAAGGTCCGGAGAACGGAGGGTCGAATTTTAAAGGCCCGATCTTTGACGAACTTGGCCAGCAGCCGGGTAGCTTCGAGCGCAACTTCGCCCTGTGCATCGTGCGCAAAGACGTAGGCTATGGCCGCGCAGCACGCATCGCCGACCACGGTACTGGGATGATTCGTATGGCGACTCACGACCGTGAGTAGGTTGGAGCGGAAATTGAAATGAAACGCCGATTTGAGGAGTTCGCAGAGACTGAGGATACTCGTGACCCCTAGTTGGGACGGATGCGGAGCAGTGCGGGTGGCATCCCAACAGTGTTCGAGGATTTGTAGGTATTCCTGGTAGGATTGCAGGAGTGCACGTTCGTAATCCCAAAGTACTTTGGTTTCTTTCGAAACTTTGACGGCCGCTTGTTGCGTGGTCGGGAGCTTGATCCGGTAGGAGGGCAGAATGTCTCGAAAAATGGCGAGCAACGACATTGTCGCTAGCTGTGAGGTATACGCGCTGTGGGACGACGGATCGTCGTTATCGGTGTTGTGGTTGTTGTGCCGAGGCACTACGGATGCGTTGGCGAGAACGAGCAACTGCTTCATTTTGGACGGCCCCTGTTTGGGATACCGCGGATTGGCCGGATTGGGAATTTCGCTGCTGATAAAGGCCTTGTCCGGTTGTTCCAGTATGGCTTCACTCAACTCGGCAATATAATCACACGTTTCCGACACTGTACGGGTCGCTTTGGTAGTCTCGGACAAGGACGTCCCAGTGTTTCGATCAGACGTTGCGTGGGATAGGTCATCGTCGTGTTCGACGATAGGGTGGTGTTGGTGTTGATGACGTCCTTGTTCCAATTTTTCGGTGGGTGCCATTCGTGGGGGTTGATCATGTGCCGTGTGCTTGGCCGAGACGCGTTGCTTTTTGGGATGGTGACTCCTTGAGGACGTATTCTTGGCAGCGGCACCCATGTTGTTGTATCGCAATCAAGGCCACGGATTGTGGTCTTGTTGGTTCCGTGTCTTGGTGGGTGTGTTGCTAGTTAGTGATATATGGTTGGAGGGAGGAAACGCCACCAGAAACACTAGGAGCCAACACGCTTCAGTGACTGTGAGTTATACCCAAATGGCCCCCAAACCCTTAGTTACACACCGTTCCTTGTGGAAGAGTTTTGTTCGGTGTTGTGAGAAGAATTTATGAATGGAGCACGGGACCGCCCGGTGTTGGATGTCCGCACAGACGATGATAGGGGTGGGGAAGTCACTGTCGTCTGTCCCGGTTCACTGTCCGTACTCACTGTCACAGTCAGTGTCGTTACATCTGCGCGCACCTCACGGTCAGTATCAAGTCATCCTATGAAACCCTGGCAAGACAAGGGTTGACCGGCATTCTCACCCCTCACCGACCCGAACGGCCTTGACTGTGAGTTTTCACAGGAAACCACCCTACCCTACTCGCGGTTCGGACGGGAAAACGCATGGATCCGGGCCTCCCAACCGGTCCCCCCTTTCGTTTCATCGTTCCCCACGGGACGGGCCATGGCGAAGTAATCCCATATCCACAACGAATTCGTCCCTCGCATTTTTTCCTAGCTTTTGCCCGACAGGCACTGGAAGGCAACCGTCTCTTGCCGTAGTACGGTGGTGTGTACCAATCTTCACACAACTACACAAATACAACACACCCGCACATCCACGCGCACTGCTAACTGTAAACGGGGTACGGACACTGCGTGAAGCATTCGTCGTCATTGTCCCAGCGGTACCGCTACCGCAATGATGGACATCCTTCCCGACGCACCCGACGTGATTGTTCCGGTTCCACCGAGACCTTTACAACAGCCCCACCCGCATCGACAAGGTTGCGACACATTTACTGTTAATCCTGTCCCAAGAACGAATGCGTGTGGTGCCGTGAGTGACGTTCGGGAATCGACGGCGCGTCGGGGACGATCGTTGGGACGTCTGCCGAATCTACACGTTTGGATCTTGGTGCTGGCCGTAGCTCTCGTGGCGGCTGTCCTAGTCCAGTGGAGCGAATCGTTGTCGTCTTCCACGAGTCTTTCCCTGGACACCCCCGAGGTTTCCCCGTTCCGATGGCTTCTAAAAGGGGACGATTCCCGTTCCCCACACAGCCAACACAAACCTATTTACGACGAGGCGCACCCCGCACTCTTTCCCTTGTCCCGCAGCGATCAAATTGGCTTTTTCCTCGCCACGCTCGGTCTCATGGTGGCGGCTGGTGGCGGCATTGGTGGAGGTGGGATCCTCGTACCCGTGTACATTCTAGTCATGGGCTTTACCCCTAAACACGCCATTCCCTTATCCAACGTTACCGTATTGGGCGGAGCCGTCGCCAATACGATCCTCAATGCCCGCAAACGACATCCCCTCGCGGATCGACCCCTCGTGGACTGGGATCTCATCCTCGTTATGGAACCCCTCACCATTGCCGGAGCCCTGCTCGGTGCCTTTCTCAACAAAGTTCTGCCGGAGTTGTTACTCACCGTACTACTCGTACTCCTCTTGTCCGTCACGGCTTACACTAGTTTGACCAAGGCGTTGAAACTTTACGCCCGGGAAAGTCGCGCCATGGCCGCCGCTCAAGGACTCGTACGGGTCGACGGAACCAAGGAATCGGAACTTACCGTCATGGCACGATTGGAAGATCAAGACGACCACGACGAAGCTGCCGAAGTACTTTTGGAAAATATGGAACGAGACGATGACGACGACGAATCTAGTTCCGACGACGATATGAAGAGCGTGGAGTTGCCCGCGTCGTCCTTGCAAGCCGAACTGGACCAGCTGTTGGAAGAAGAGTGCACGACGCCCATGGCCAATATATCGATCCTGGTAACCATGTTCATCGTCGTTCTCACGATCAACGTACTCAAAGGCGGTGGCGCCTTTCCCAGTCCTCTCGGTATTCGTTGCGGATCTCGAGCCTTCTGGATCGCCAACCTGGTCATGCTCGCTTGGATTGGGATCATTAGCGTGGGCATCCGAGCCTACCTGGTCCGACGATTTGAACAAAAGCGACGCCTCAGCTTTCCCTACGTCGAAGGCGATATTCGATGGGACGCACGAGCTACCATTGTCTATCCGGTGGTGTGCTGCATGGCCGGATTCTTTGCTGGAATGTTTGGGGTGGTACGTAAACGTCCAATCCTGTAGGGAGACCCTCGCCGCGACGTTAGCGTATCATACCACCAGCTCGCCTAGCCGCAGAACAAATCTAGTATCGATGCTCACACGCGTACTCTCTCTCTCTCTCTTCTCTTCCCACACAGGGCGGCGGGATTGTCAAGGGACCACTCATGCTGGCCATGGGCGTTCATCCGGCCGTTTCGTCCGCGTCCTCTGCTTGCATGATTCTATTCACTTCTTTTACAGCCACGACGAGTTTTGTTGTTTTCGGACTCCTCGTCTGGGACTACGCGTACGTCTGCATGGCTATCGGTTTTGTGGCCACTTTCGCCGGCCAAGTGGGGCTGTCCTATCTCATGAGGCGTGCCCAACGTAATTCGTACATTGCCTTTTCTATTGGAGCCGTGGTGTTGCTGTCGGCCTTTCTTATGACCATACAATCCCTACTGAGCATGGCAGCGGGAGAAAAACACCACTCGGGAGGAATTTGTGGCAAGGGAGACTAGAATTCACTCGTGCCATCACTACCTCAGACGTTCTCTTTAATTCGACATTTTTTGCACGCCAGGCGTTCTACTAGTATGAATCAACATATGCTTACAGTTAATGTGACTCTAACATCGGTACATGATGAGGATGAACCTCGTTTGCCGTTCCGCATGCAAGCCTGCACCGCTTTTCCAGAGCCGATCAAAGTAGCTGGCGCCTGTGCTGACATCGTACTTGACGTGACCAATGCCTTCGTTAGGCTGTCCTTCGTACAATGGGACACCTGCTTGGCCAGTGCTGCCCCCAAAATATTCCATTTGGTGCAAATTGGACGCATGAAACTCCTTAGGCCTAGGGGGTCGGAATAGGTCCGGCTTTTGTCGCACCACTTTGAGCAAGGTCGAGGCCAGAAGACGAGCGTACCAGCGATTGTCCGTGACAATGACCAGACGGCCTCCGGAATGGAGACTGTTCGCGGCAGCTTCCAATGTTCCGCTAGTCAGCATATGAGCGGGTTCTCCCCCTCCTTTTTGGATTGCCTCGAGCTCACTCCGGTCTCCGCCAAATGTTTGTGTGGGAGGCTCGGGATGATTCACAAAGACCGTGGCTAGAGATCCGGAACGAAGCCGATCTTTTAAAAAGTCACCACTCTCCGCACCCACAACGCACAGATTATCGAGCGGTTGCGTAGCTTGCAACGTACCTTTCGCAAAGATCTGATGTACACGATCGGCACGGAGTTCAACGGCAATATGGTTTCGTTTTGGCCTGTGGAACGCTTGTCGAGCAATCCAGTCACCGAAACCGGCACCAAGCTCAATGTCCAATGGGCGACCCTTTGCCGTGGTGCCAAAGACAGTGTCAAAATTAATAGTCCCATCGTCTCGCAATGCCCTGACATCAACACTTCCAATCCCGTCTCGAATGCTATTTTCGTCGAGATGAACGATGGATTCTGCCCGCTCTGTTAGTTCTGACAAGCCAAAGCTAGTCCACGTTGGAATAATGTAGGCAAAGGGATCTTCTCGTTTCGAAGCTGTAAGTTGCTTCAGTTCTTTATTCGCTATCATGTTGGTTGTGCCACCCCCCGAAAAATAAAACAAGGATACCATGAGCCGCGATGCTAAATCTGATTGGGGCTTTAAGTCAGCACTGTACTTCCCTCTAACTTTAATCAAAGCTTTCGCCTCTGCTGCAATTTCCGATAGACGATGTGTTCGAAACGTGGAATTTGATGATGCCCTACGATTGTCCTTTTCCTCGCTTTTGTCGTCACCGCCCTTCTTCCAAGCACGTTTGCCGCCCTGGGCTTCCATTCGACGTCTCTTTTTGCCACTGGATTCGATGGACGCCACCTGCTCAAGTTCCATCAGGTAAGTCTGCGAGAGTTTGACGGCATTCAAAACTCTCTGGCAGGCTAGCCACGTATTTGGTGAATCTCCGCGTAAAGCAAAAGCTCGAGCCAAACCAAGGTAGGCAACCGCAAGTGTTTCTGTTCCAGACTGGTCCCCGCCGCTAAAACTGGCCTTCCCTTTTAGGTTGATACCATACTTAGCTCGGAAGTCTTCAATACGGCGTGTCGCTTGTTTTATCCTTAGCGCTTGGGTCAAAAGTGTAATAGAGTATTCATAGGAAGATGAATCGAGAGTATCGACGCCCGATGTAGACGTATAGAGCTGCCAGGCCTCTTCACTTGATATCACACCACCAGCAACATGACCGTCGCGTTTCGTCGAAGCAGTCCACATGCATCCTCTTAATAGTGTGTTCAATGTACGCACGTTGGGTCTATTAAACTTGGACTGACACATCTGTCGAAACATGTCCATCGCTGCATGGAGCATTCCGCTATGCGCGTACCCTTTCAAAAGGGCTGTTTCGGTTTCCACGTTTACGATTGAACCTTTTCGGCGCAGGTCCGCGACTATTTTCTCGGCCTTCTCAACCATTCCGCATCGCGAGCAGCAGTCCACTACAATACATGCGTGATGACTGTCCCTAATTTTGTCGTTCTGACTACTCCAATAGACCTTGAGGGCTTGGTCGAGGCGCTTTTGCCGAGAGAGTTCCTGTAGTTGCCTTGAAAGTGAGAGCGCTTCTTGCGATACTACTTTCCTTCTCGAACCATTCTGGCGTTCCACCGGATTGACACCACGGTGACGTTTGTACGACAAAGAACTAGACTTATTGTGGTCGGTAGATCGAGCCTTTCCTTTCAAAGGAGGCGTGTCAGATTTCCTGTTTCTGGTGACGGTTTCGGAATGCGACTTGGGAGGCGAAGCAGCTTCGGTATTCGACGAAGCCGTCGACACCTTAGCTTCATCCCTATTCCTCTTCTGGGTATCTTCGAAGAGCTTGGCGAAGACCATGCTGTCGCCAGATTGGCGAAGGTAGATATACAAAATATGGCATGAGAGAATTCTTGTCTTCTTGAAATGCTTTTCGCTTCGTTTGCTTGGATGACAACTGAATCCGGATGACAACCAGACAGATACTACATATTTATCTATCCTAGGACTGTCCAAATTGCTTACACAACTTAATCTGAAAAATGAATAAACTGAAAACAACAATTGACTGCGTTGCGTAGGCTAACGTAAACGGATGTCAGATCGGGTCTTGTTTTACAGCTGGCTTCCCCACAGTATCGTTTCCCCTTTTTGGATCACGGCATGACAAATCATGACTGATAAAACAGCGCCCTTCGTAGAACGCTCTCTCTTTGGAGGAGCTATTGCATGCCGGTTCCCCAGTTCTTGGTTGGATGTCTCCGAGGTTCGTCAAGTTCCGGATCATCAAGAATGTTGGCACGATGTCAACGATGGGTGCATGCTAGTCGTTGAAATTCTTGAATACCAAAGCCACATTGCAGATGATCAGGCGCCAGGGCATTTTTTTCGTGATTTGGCGGAAGCGAACGGTTCTAGTCCAGAAAATACCCACTTTCAGCCGCAAAGGCAACCATTCCAGCTTGCGAATTTACCGGATACTGCAAGAATATGTTTTGGAATGGGATATCAAAAGGTAGCCTTAGGGAGAGACCATGACCCGAGAGGCGATAGTCGGGAACAAGAAATTAGGTGTATTCGTATTGACGTCGGCGCGATACGTCTTCCATCGGTTGGCTCGGATATATTGGTGACGCTCTCTGAGCCAATTTCTCCAAATCCCAACGAAGCCGACTTGTCTCAATCCAGCGCGATCTTTCCCGAGATCATTTCGAGTTTGCAGATTCGAGACTGGAGCTTGTTTGGATAGGCTTGTAGTGAGGTGCGTGCTTCACCGAGGCACTAATTTTCGTGATCTAATAACATTACTCCCTTCCCGCTATTGCAAGCTATTCGTTTGATGAGTGAATCATTTACCTTCTCCATTCCTCTTCAGGTGCGTATGGCATCCCATCAACAGATTCATCCACTGTAATCCAAGGATGGTCCTTGATTTCCATCAGAGACAATCTGTGTCTAGGATCTTCTCTCAGCATTTTTTGCAATAGATCTGCGACCAGAGGGCTAATTTCTCGGTCCCAACTTCGTAGCATACGTTCCAGACCGCCTCCAATGACCATCCGGTATCTTGGATCATCGTTGTTGGCATATTCCCAGGGCGGCAAACCGACAACCATAATGAACAAAATCACAGCCGACGCCCACAAATCAACAGCAAATCCATCGAACGCCTCATGCGATTTCAAGACCTCCGGAGAAATGTAGTTTGGTTTACCGCAGGGGACAAGCGGTTTAATCAGACGCCGGATTGTACCAGACGAAACATCGGTAACGTGATTACCACCGTCGTATGGAACCCGTAAACACATTCCCAGATCGATGATGATGGATGTTCGATACTTGTCGACCAAAATGTTTTCTAGCGACAAATCCCGATGGCAAACGCCCATCCTCTGCAAATGTGAGACACCCTTAACCCAAAAGATTTGTATACAATTGATCAGAGCCCAATCGTCACATATGGCATACCCCAATTACTCAAGAATACTCACCTCTAAAATTTGCTTAAACCAGTATCGTGCCATTGGTTCCGGAAACCTTCCAGCTTGTTGTACAAAAGAAAAAAGATCGCCCGAGGAACAGTAGGGCATGAACATTAACAAATATTCCTCATCTTGCAAAACGTCATATACTCCCATAACATTGTCGTGGACACCCTGCCTACTTATATGTTGCATGGCGTCAACTTCTTTCAACGGATCTTCAATATGACGAAGCTCTCGAATTTTCTGCCACGACATGATTTTTGCGGCCGCCTTTCCTTCCGTTACTTCCCAAGGGCATTTCGCGTCGTTACGGAAACGTAATATTGTGCATTCCTTCACCACCCCAAAAATGCACTTTTTCAGTTTGCGACCTACCCAATATGCTCTGTCCGGGGGCCGACCGTCCGGGTGTAATTCATATATGATATTGGACACCTCACGCGCCTCTTGTGATACAGGATTATACACTGCTGCATCCACCCGCATGGCTCGCCCTCGAGGGGATCGATCAAAATCGATAGGGGATGCAGCCTCCCCGCTCAGCTCTAAGTCAGTGTAGGAAGCTGAAGCATTCTCTAAGAAGCTCAGGTCAGCCAGACTGTCCATTCGGAAACCCAATGAAGTACCTGAGAAGCTGCTGCCCCCCGTCCTTTTTCTTCGGTAGCGAATAGAGAGTCTAGCAGCTGAATGCAAACGTTCCAGATGCTGAGCCTCGATATAATCAGGCGACACGTCTTCTGGCTGAGGGAAGTCACAGTCGATATGGATAAGGGCAGCAGATGCCTTACATTAGAGATTAGGTGGGTCTGTCTTTCCAGTTCCGTTTAACTTTCTCAACACAGCGAATTTTGTGGTTGGCGTTTCGACGCGAGGGTCCAAGTTTGTCCGAGGTCATCTAATTGGACATCCTTAGCCAATTCTACGTTATCATGGCCCAATCGCGAATTGGACCCAAAGGCCGTGCGAAAATCATTTCCCGACTGTCACGAACCAAAATATGCTTCCACAAGAGTGCAATATTATTCCAAATAGACGTGAATGCTCCTGATGAAGGCTTTCCATTTTCTATGAAAAATAATATCCGACTCATTGTCCTAAGGGTAAGCATAATGTCACAGTAAATTAGAAATTTGTCAGTTTTAACTGTAAATTGCCTATCGGATAGATGGATCACTCGTCTTTTCATTGATGTAAACGTGGCTTCCAATTAGAACAGCCAGAACAAAACTTGACCTCCGGGTTCTCTCGAAAGACACTTCGCGGTTGGTTGCAGTTCCGATCTTGCCGCGATCTTTTTGCCGTGGTTTACGTCAACAACATGAGACCTTGAAGGAAAATCTGCATTGATTCCTGAAAGCCCCGCATTGCGACTTTGATTCAATAGATGAGAAAGAGCCGGTGGTGGGCTTTCTATTTAGCATTCAAATAAACTTTCATTGAGAGACATCGGTGCTTCATTTGTGGATTATTTATGCTAAAAGTTGCCTGCGGCCCGAGCCGAATTGATCGAAAACTCATTTTGCAAAAGCATGTGTAGAAATCCAGCCGGATTGATTCTTGGACATTGTTGACATCGAAGAGTGATTAAAAGCTGGCAAACCTCGATAAATAGACGTACAGAGGGGTATCGGAACTGGTAAAAGAGATCCAATGTCCACAGAACAAGGCGAAAGGTCTTCCAGTCAAAAAGCGGCCTCATCAAAAAGCCAAAATCCCTCCGAAACCTTGGTTGCTATTAAACCTGAAAAAACAAGCTCCCAATCAGTCTCGTCGGATCCCGTCACCACTCCTTCGAAGCTGAAAGATGAAGTATTTCTAAAACCACATCCTGTCAAACGTGACCAGCCGTCGGACAGTACCACACCATCCACTCCAGAGGACCGCCCAAATCGTCCGCTCCAAGTTATCGCAGTCAGTGCTTCCAAGGGCCCCGCAGCCTTTTTCAATCTCGCCCGAAAGTTTCTCGTCACTGACGAGATGTGCGATCTGTCAGCGTTGGAAGGAGCTATTGTGACAGCAGTTGACGCGGCACATCTTTTGGAACGGTCGAAACTTGCCGCGATCGTCAGGTGAGAAAAACATACTGCTGCTTTTTACTGCATCCGTACGATGCAATTTTTAGATTCTGTCTTTGTGCGTCTGTCATCTCACATTTTCTTGATTTTACCCAGAGTACAAACGTCTTACGTAGCAGTGGAACCGAGGAGGAAAACAGTACCATCGCCACAGCTGCAACCAAACTCGCCCCCCGGCGAGGCTTCATTGTCACCCCTATCACCTTCTAATCCTAACGTAGCATCGTCAAGACATACAGCGCAGTCACCACCTATAACGCATCCAGTTTCCACGGAAGACTCACAGTCAGCAACAACTCGAGGGAGAAACACACCCGGAGGTCGGGAGCTTCGGAGAGCACGAATTGTCATAACTGTGAAACGAACAGAAAGGTACAAGCAATGGCTGGAGGAGAATCCGCTCCAAGCAATAATTGCTGGTGACGATGGAGACGACGACCAGAGAGATTCTCCAATTCCTACGGATTCGAGAGAATCTGGATTTTCCTCTTCTCACCAACAACAGAAGCAGCGATGAAACGCACCGTGCCATGTGTACCTGGCGATCTTCAAAATATTCACGCATTCCTACGACGCTCGTCGGAGACAGGTACCTTGACATTTCCATGTATCCTCAACCTTGCAGCGTTCGCCTCTTTGTTGGACAAACATCCGAAATTTTCCACGCTAGGATCGGCCAACCAACCAAAATTACTATTAACCAATAGACGTCTAAAACTGTATATCTTTGCGCAGTCTCGTGGGTTAGTACAGATGCTTGCAGCAAGTGTCAACCTTCATTGGAAGATGTCCATTTACTGTGGATTTTGCGTATCCCAATCTTATTTGTTCTGTGCAATCTCGGAACGTGCCATACCTGCAGCCGCCTGTGTCTCGATTGTCGTTGGCTTCGCTGCCGAGTTACATTACATATATGTTGGTCGATCGCACTGACGTACGGGCGCAATGAGTCAGTCATGTTTCACTGTCAACAGACAATTTCTTGACAATTTTTGCCTTGGAACAGTGAGTCAATACTAGTGACTCACTGCAAATCCTGACTTTGCGGAACACGGAACTTCGTATTGGTATACGGACGCCCATCCTTCGGGAGCCAAATGAATGAATTGCACGAACACCAAAATTGCATTCCCTTCGACGAGTTGCATTGCGATGTACTACTATGGCACTTTGACAATGAACCCCTAAAACATTGTTCAAGACGCTTGCAAGAGCCATAAAGGACAGTTCGACAGAGGGGAAGGAAGGCCATCGCCCACGGAAAGGTTAACTAATATGCTTCCTTCACCGGAACAAACCTGGTCGCATGGTACTGTATCGAGGGATCGCTTGGAGACGGCGTTGTCACATCCAGATATTACAGCCATTGAAATCGACATCCTTATGGGCTATGACACAACCCAACCACAGGAATCTCGTCCTTACCAAGCAATGGCTTGCCATCCTCCCCAAAAGGAGAGTGACCTTTCTGTAGCTGTCTTCTGGGATCGCGTTTTGTGCAAGCAGCACGGCTCTCCGCTTCGCCACGTCAAACTCGATTTCAAGGACTTGGATTCTGTACGGCCAACACTAGCGTCTCTTCGAGACCATCTTTCACAAAGAACAAGCCGCGCTTTCCGAACCTCAGCGACAACCATATTTTTAAATGCGGATATTTTCCCTGGTCCCGGTTTCCGGGGCAAGAATGCGCATCTACACGCAAAGTCTTTTCTGGAGCTCTGCGCACAAGAAGTATGTAGTTTGACGAACCCTATGGCTTTTTCATTTGGTTTTAAAGTCGACTACAGAATTCTCGAGCCGTACAGCACTATTGATAGCGATGCACTGGCAACGTTAACTCGATCGCTGAGCTCCACCCTTCCTCAACTTGGTTAGTGATATTTGCTTTCCAAGTCAGCGAGACCTGTCACAGCTCACGTTCTTTTCAACTTTGCTATTGCGCACAGGCCTTGTCTTGGCCCTGAATGCCAGGTTACTCGCTCTGGATTGTACGCCTTTTGATGAATTCTTGGCCGAATTTCCCGAAGCACAAATACTGGTATGGACTGGAACGGGTGAGCCGCCCATTCCGCCCGAATCTATAGCATTGATTAAGTCCCATTTTCAATCAACGGAAACCATTTCTCGTGTCGGATTCGACTGTGCTGTACTGGAAAATGCATGACTTGCAGTAGGACATGAGTACAATCGACCATCGAAAAGGCATGTTTCCCAAAAAAGAGCGCTGGATGAAATTAACAGAGCGCATCTTGAAGGGCAAACAAAGAATCGACAAAGATGAAAAACACTTCTACGTTTGCCGCACCGACAAAGAAGATATAAAGACAGTCCTACGTTCGCCGTAGACTTCGGACTATTGACAGAGCTTAAGAAGACGAGCTGTTTCATTGAACAACAATGCATGGCGTGCACGCCCGAATTCATTGGCCATCTTTAAAGTTTCCATAACGTCTTGTTCCAAAATCTGTCGAAGAGCACTTTCGGACGAAGTCATTACACTGAACAGCGATCTGCTGGCGGCGCTCGCTGAACAAGGTGAAACTTTAGCAAGTTTTAACTCATCCAACAGAGTGGGAATAAGAAACTCATGAAACCATTTTTGATCCTTGATTGCCGTCGCAAGATGACCACTTTTTGAACACATAGACAAAGTGTTTGCAAACGTGACATGAGCCAATTGCCTCAACTGATGGGAATGGTGTCGAGAAACTTCATCACGATCAAACACATCGCGCTCCGTCAAGGCGCGCACTTCCTCTCTAATTTCACTCTGTTCGTCTCCTAAAATCACGCATTTTGAGACTCGTAGAGCAGCAGCACCAGAGCTCCTGATTGGATCAGTCAAACAGCATAAATTTTCCATAGCAAGAACGTTCTGGTCAAATCGATCCGATTTCAGCAAAGACGCGATCCTCCCCAAATCGGCGATGCAGTCGTCCACCAACACTTCCTGCTTAGCAAGAACAGACTGAAGACATTTCATCTGACGCACTGATTTGGCCACCGCGGGAATTTTTTTATTTGGAGTAGAAGCATGATGGCCTACTTTTCCTTCCGCTGCATCCAGAATGGCTCTACAACTCACCATAAAACTAGAGACAGGGCCACACCTCCTTTGAACTTCCACAATAACTGGGTCGGCGTTTTCGCCGCCGGCATATAGTCGAATTCGGAAACTGACATAATCTTGAGTCTTGCACTTCGCCTTTGCCTTTTGGCAATCAAATTCAGCTTCGATGGAGTGAGAGCGGAGAGACTCAGAGATCCGAGCTGCAACAACGGATGCCTGAACACCAGATATGTAACGGTGGGTCCTTTCCAGTGGAAAATCCTCTGGCAACATATCAAGGACTTCGCCTTTCACGTCCCAAGCTGAAGAAGCCGTCAAACCGCTCCATTCTTGCTTCACTTCGAAAGAAGCCCGGCCTGTGGCGGGGTCGGCGGTCCGCCCAATGGGAGGACGTAGCAGTCCCGTCGCATTAGGCTTTGAAACACCTAGAAACGGCCCCGGCACCGTCAGCGTAGGACCGCCCAAAAGCGCTACCGCACTGTTTCCAAAATTAACAGTGAGGGTCGTGGAACGACATCGCAAAAGAAAAAAGTTACGAGAGGGCGGAAATATCCAAAACGGGAATTCGAATGAACAGTTAAATGGTCATACAAAAAGACATTGGAACAGCAAGGAAGCAATTTATATATAGTAAAGAGAAGAAAGGTCAGAAAACCACTTAAGCAAAGAGGAATACAATAGAAATTTTGCATAGAAAGACGTCACGAGACGAGTACCAGTTCCCTGACCTGGAACATCGAGGATCATTCAAACCGGCATCATCAGCTATAGCAATCTGTGATGTCGAACCACGTGAACGAGCTTCACCATGGGATAATTTCGATCACTTCAGCTGCTTGTCGTGGTTTCAATTTGCAAAAACGAAAGAGAAGACGACGACAGAGACAGTGGAATTTCAACGTACCGCATAGCAGGCTGCTCCAAACCGACTTCCGCTTCACTGCGCATATGGAAAGCTTGTATCGTTGTGGCTGAAGCTTTCGACCCATTTTGACGCTCGGCCTTGTCGAGGTTTGACTTGTTGCTCATCGTTTGACTGGGATACGGTTATACCTGCTCATAGAGTGCTCGTTACGGTTGCCTATCCGATCCTCTCGGGAAGATCTTCTATCTTCTTCTCGATGTTACTGCGTTTGCGAGAATGGGCAGAGTATAGGACGGGTATTGACTGACTCACAGAGAGAATGAACAAAGAACGAACACCTGCTTTCTCACTCTCAATGATGGCGTTGCAAACAGCCACGTAAAAGTCTACGTCGATCGGATAGTACATGTCCAACATAAGCTGGAATTTGCGGCCAGAAGTGATTTTTATTAAACGGTATGTCTTAATTTCGAAGTACTTATTGAGAATGGCGTCCCGATACCATTTGCGGGATTCTTTATTGCTCCCGAAATTAAAATGCCCGAAATCCATATGCTTCCTAGAATTCTCTACAAGACAGGGTGGTATCCCGCAAGTTAAGAGACAGTCTTACCTCGAAATATGCTTGCTGTTAGTCCAGAAGCGTCCAGAAAAGAATCTTTTATGTTAGTTAAGGTCCATGAATTTCGATTTCTGATCGTGGTAAATCTGCAATTGCTACAATATCCTTTACTTTTTTATAGTGCTGGCAAAATGTATCTTATTGGCTCGTCAGCGGGATGACCAGCACTTGATAGGAAATCGAGTTCATTACTTGCATTACTTTAGTTAGTTCGTGGTGACGATTTCCTGTTCCGAAACGTGCTACATACTTCTATAGCCTCTTCAAAAGGATCGCATTTTTGCTGCACACAAACTTTCTTACATTGATTGTCAAGGCACAATTGGAAAAATATGCGGAAGATCTCAGAATAGACTACGACAGCTAGAATTATGCGGATCCTAGAGGTCCGGTCGCTCTAGATATCGGTAACTATATAAAAACGGCCTTTCGCTTAATCTCAGTGCTCTCGAATAACTCAGGGGCCATTTCGAGAAGATCGTGAATTCGTTCTAGTTCGAGCTCAGCGTGCTCGGACGACACCTTGTTCCCGTGATCTCGACCAATTGTGCCAATAAGAATGCTTCGCCAGCCAATTTCCCGAGCTGTTCTAAGATTGGTCAAACTATCGTCTAGAAATAGACAACGCTCTGGATCCGAGACTCCTGCAATTTTCATTGCGATCTCGAATGAGTGGCGACTGTGCTTAGTTTCCAGCCCGCATACTTTGCAGTCGATAATATCGAGAAAAAAATCCTCAATTCCCAATGCAGCAATACAACGTCTTGCATGATCACTCACACTCGCTGTGAAAATGTACTTCGGAATTGAAGGATCCAAAGCACTCATAATCTCTCGGAGAGCATCATCTCTTGGAATAAGCTCTGCTATTGGAAGGTCGTGAACACTTTGCAGAAAGCTGTCAATAGCCTCATCTGTTTTTTCCAAGTAACCCTCCGCTAAGAGCCCGCGTAAGGCTGTTCCATATTGTAAGTACAACTCATAGGCTTGTCCAGGACGCAACCCATGGTTGACGCACCATTCATCAATCTTGGCTGTGAGCAACTTAGCAGTTTTCCATCCGTCGAAGTACAGGCAATCGTCGCAATCAAAGAAAATAGCAAGTGGCTTCGGGCGAAGCCCATACATATCCAAATCACCTGAGGAATAACCCTTCAGTAGCTTTCGTTTAACTTGTAAATCCAGGAGTCGCTGGAAGTACAACTTCATCGCGTAGCAGGCATCCGGCATAAATTCGTCTGGAGAAGAATGTATTTGATCCCTTAACGTTTGCAGGCTCATCCGGTAGACTTCTTCGACTTCGGTATCTTGACATTTCAGATCGCGCATGGCTCCCCGATACGTGCATTCGTAGAAATCACCCCAGACGGCAACGTGGTCGTCTTCGTAGGGAAATGTAAAGAGGCGACGCAGCGGACCCAAAGAAATATCAATCCCCATTTCTTCTTGCATTTCCCTTATTGCATTCTCACTATACGTCTCACCATATCCCACTACTCCACCAGGCACCGGATCCAGTTTTCCGGGACAGTAGTCTTTCAATATAGATCGTTTCTGGACAAGTACGTACACATCAGAATCGTGTGTTCCGTGTTGTTCAACATGCATTGGCTCATGCTTGACGAGCACATACGTTGCTCGGTGCCATAGTTTGCGCAAACGCATGTCAGCCCGTATTCCTCCTCCGGGTATAGGTACATTGTCCTTCGTCACGAGACAAACTCGTTCACTAGCATTCAAGGACGTGCCAGCTCTAAGCGCTTGACGCAAGGAGGAAGAATCCTTTGCAGAATTCACAGCTGACGATGTTCCTCGTTGAATGTACCAGTAGATTAGAGTGGAGGTGGAAAAAATCAAGGCGTCCATATTCCTCAGTTCAATACGCGTTCGTTAGAGTTCCGCGAGACAAGATCAATGCAACGAGAACATGCGGAAATGCAGTCTCATTGATTGTAAACGTACTTTGTTGGCCTGTGGATGTACTCTATTGGGCTTTGAATGCGAAACATACCTGTACATATTTGGCGGGTTGAAATTTTGACGGGTGACGCAGAACGTTGCTGAGACAACGGCCCTAACCCTATATGTAACTTTGCAGTCCCTCGTGCCTTCACGGTTACAGTTAACGAATAGACCCGAACATCCCCACTACGTTACCTAATAGGGAATGAAATGGTGTACACAAAATTCCAGAATTGATTTCCTTTGCATCCTCGACCCAAACATCACGTTGCATTTCCGCCTTTGATTATTGTTAAGATCTTTCGCGGCATGATTGATGTTGACATGAATCACAGCGCAAGTAAAGATGACCTTGATGTGGAAGGAACCGATCGTCCATCTGTTCTTCACGTTTCGGCGTCGCCAGAGTCCTATCGACTACTCGTAGATGGAACCAACGCGGCAAATACTGATTCGAAGATCGGTATCACACTTATTGCTAAGTTTGCCAAGGACAGAATTGTGCTTGATGATCTTACATCCGATACCACTATCTTTGAAGTAAAGCTCATGTTGCAAGAAAAAACTCGGATTCTACCGAAACGCCAAAAGCTCGTTGGTCTCGTAGCACAGCAAGGCGGAGCAAAAAGCGTCGTCGACGCCTTGCCCCTTTCCTCACTCAAAGTAAAAGGCAAGTCTACGGGTAACAATGGAGAAATTATCCACCATTTTATTCTCATGGGTACCCCGGAGGAAGATATTTTTGTTGATCCTCGGGATCATCCCGACTTGCCTGATGTGATGGACGACTTTGATCTGGACCTAGATCCTCAGCAACATATCAATCAGGATTTGTTACTAAAGTTCACAGAAAAGACTGCAATCCATATTATGCATCCTCCTCGTGAAGGGAAACCACTCTTGGTTTTGGATTTGGATCATACCCTACTCGATTTCAGTAGCAAGACACTACAAAGGGACGGATCGACTTTACCTGGACAAGGGCTCGCTGCGGCTATGAAACGACCATTCATGGATGACTTTCTTGCCATCTGCTATCAGCATTATGATCTGGTAGTTTGGAGTCAAACATCTTGGCGATGGCTGGAAACCAAACTTACCGAACTTGGCATGCTGACTCAGCCGAGGTACCGTTTCTGCTTTGTACTGGACAAGACAAGTATGTTCCAAATAACTAGCAAAAGAAGAGACGGCGCGAGCGTTCAGCACCACGTGAAACCGCTCCACATTATTTGGCGAAAGTTTCCGTGTTGGGATGTTCACAATACTGTGCATGTTGATGATTTATCCCGCAACTTTGCGCTTAATCCGGACGCTGGCCTGAAAATCAAGGCCTACTATCGAAAGAAAGCACCGGGTAGGCGTGATGCCGCGCTGCAAGGGTTAGCCTTATATTTAGAAAAGCTAGTTGCATCGGGATGGAAGTTTCAAGATGTTGATTTTGGTGAATGGATGGACGTTGCTGCAGGTGCCAAGCCCCTACGAAAAAAAACGGATAGATCTTGATTTGATTCCAAAGGACGTCAGGCCCAGATATGGCAATACGGCACGCCCGAATAGAACTAGCAAAATCTTATCTAGCTAGCAATAAAAGTTCTGTTTAATATGCACAGAGGGGAGGAATCGCAAAATTTCGATTCAAAGTTACCCTCCACACACGCAATCATTCGGAAATGGTCAGTTGTACCAATTTGCTTTGAGAAAGTGACCAGCCACAACGCAGCCTTCTTGGTATATTGACCAGTTGATCTATGCGGTTTAAGCTGCATGCCTCGCCTTGCATCGACTGGAGGGGGGTAGTCATCAACCTCTCCGTCATTTCGGCGCACGTAAAGCAAGACAAGCGTCGGGTGAAAGTCGTTTGCTTGCAGTCTGTGGGCACTACCTTATGATGTTGCTAGAAGTTACGATCGCCTACATCTCCTCGCTTGTTGCCGCTTCCTCTAGGATTTTCGTCTTTCCAATTGTCCCAATTGCGATCTAGTGCTGCACTTGCCTCCACCAATTCCATATCGTCTTCGAGACCATCCTTGACGAGCTGGTCAAAACGGCGCGGTGCGCGAGCATTTAAAATTTGGGCTTCAGTCTGCTTGACGTCGCGCTCCATAGCTTGTTCGACTTCCATTTCTGCCAGTTCTTCCAGAGACATAGTTGGTTGGTTCCATCCTGGACGGAACACTTGCGACTTTATGTCTTCTTTTCTGATCTGCAATTGTCCACTGTTGTCTTTGGTGATGTGTGTGACCTTCAACGGATAGGATGACGGAGGCGGACGATGCTGCTGCTCGCGTGGATCCTGCGAGGCACGGGGATCGATACCCCGGTGCCGATCTTGGGCCGCTTGATCTTCTTGAGAGGCAAGCATGCGTCGCAGCATGGGAAGCTCACGCAAAGTGTTGGCCCATTCATCAATGGCTTCAGAGATACAGATGCGAATTGTGTGTAGTGCGACCGTTCGTTCCAATGATTCCTCATCGTAACCGACCAATTCCTCCGTTTCCGCAACACCCAATCGGGTTCTTCTTTTCTTCAGTGCCAAAAGTCGTGCTTTCTCGCCCTGCGCTTCTTGCTTGGCTTTGAAACGAGCAATTTTCGTATCCCGATCAAACGGCATAGTCATCAAAAGAGCTTCTTTCTCTCCTCCCGTCGAGGCTGACAACTCGGTCAAGGTTTCCAAATCTCGCTGGTCGCGGGCTTCCAAGAACTCGAGTTGTTGTAAGCTCTGTAGAAACGAGTCCCACAGATCGCAAGCGCGGTGTAAATTTCGGAGTCGGCTTGTTAAGCTCCATTCCGGTACCGACATCTTTGGAGAAGATGGATTGCTCGTACCGGGTATTGAGGTTAGAGCAACCGCCAAGTAGTGCTCCAAGCAGAGAAAAGGTAAACTTTTCGTAGCAATGTCGTCCAAGTTTTCGTTGCGGGAGAAAAGTCCAATCTGAGCGATCCTGAGCTGTAGGTCTTCCAGAATGGATTTGGCTTGATCCGGAGCGGTCTCCAACAGGGAAACCGACCGATCCAAGTCTTCCGACATTGTTGTGGCCGCATCATTTTCTTTGGTTACTTCTTCGCTCATGACTGATTCCGTGAGATCAGATGGTGGGTGGAGCTGGACACCGAGAATCGCGATCTACTCTTTTGTTTCTACGGAAACATGAAGATCGATTGATGTATCCTGACAGAGAAAGCGCATAATAAAATCACTCTGAATTCTTGATGTTAGGTTACATTAGTGAACGACGACTTTATGGCAGACGTCCAGACCTCGCAACGCTGTCCAGACCAGACCCAACCATTTTCGCTTCTTTTCGAATAGCTCTTCCATGTTGCGTTACGACGAAGCGGACAAAAGTACCAAACAATCCTTTCTGCTTTGGGAATCAATACTTCAAGCGTCTGCCTCTTTGCAAGCCCGTCCGATCATTTTTGCGTTTTGAAAAATTATCGTTGGATCTGAAAGTAGATGGGCTCTGTATCGAAAAAGAGAAATGCGAGCATGCGCATGTTTGATGTGCTCCATAAGCTAGATTCGCAGGACAAGCAAGCCAACCGAGGGCGTCGAACAGCCGCAACCGACAGGCAGCGGAGCTTGGCGGCACAGTCACAGACACGTGTCTATCACAAGTGCTTGGAAAGTCGTATATTATTGCAGCGGCCACTGCAAGCCGATATTCCGGAAAATGCAGTGGAGAGGCAGTCGGCGGTGGAAGTCTGCAACGCACTTTTGGTGCAATTGATTCATGCCCGACGCCAACTTGCACCAGACAAGTTTGCACGGGATACCTCGAATCTCGCAGATATTGAGACAAAAGTCAGTGCCGCTGATCCTACAGAATTCCACAACTCGTTGCAATTAGAACACGAAGTGCTCGAAAACGAATGGGAGACTGTGTTCAATCGGCGTCACAAAGATGTTCGTTTGCAGAACGGACAGGCAGCAGAGAAATCATTTCGTGTTGTAGATGCTTCCTTTTGGCAGCAGGTTGTCTCGACGACGCAGTACGAAGAATCGAAAGACAAGGAGTTTGACGATTCCAAAGTCTATCAACATCTACTGAAGGACTTTTGTACGTCATCTACCGCTAATATATCCGGAAGTACTGCTCCGTTGAAAGCAAAGAGGTCGTCCAAGAGCACCAGAAAGCAAGTAGATCGCAGGGCTAGCAAGGGACGCAAAGTTCGCTACACTGCCATCCCCAAGCTTGTCAATTTTACCTTTCCCTTGTCGCGACCCGATACGGGTAGTTTGGACCAAGACGCCTGGTTTCAAAGTCTCCTTGGAGGCGTGGCACACCGAACCTAGAATGTACATAAGGACGTCGAGAAGATGACGAGTACGAATTGATACGGATAGTCTCAAACGAATTGGCAAAGCAGAAAACTTGAAATTGTATTATTCTGATCCTGTCGTGGGTTGTGCAGCTTTCATAGAGAGACGTACAATTGGACTTCCATTAGATCCGGTCCTAGCAAAATTGTATGACCATGCCTATTCTCAATAGATTAACATAAACGTAACAGTAAATGGTTAGATCGTCGTACTACTTCGAGAGACCAGTTCGGACATGGTTGTGGGAAGCACGATAAACTAATGTAACTTCCTTGCGAAACTGTTTCACAGTCAAAATGCGCCTTGCCTAAATTTACGAGACGAAAACCGTCTCGTTCGCCCAACACTTTGTAATTATGAACCCAACAAGCCGATAGCAAGGTTTTGTGCTATTCTTGGGAACTATACTGACAGAGCGTTAGCCCCAACGAGTGTTCAAAAGGGCTTGCGATGCCATCGTCTGCTTCTCCGTACAAACGCGGTTTGACTTTTCAACCGAAACATCAGTTAGAGTACGGCCTGCGCATCACGGCGCGGTCCGGTCCGGAGGGCAAGGCCAGTACCGTCCATTGCAAATTCTGTCACTTTTTCGAGCGCGAGCAAGTCGCTGGTAAAAAGCGTCGCACCATCGAGCATGAGAAAGTTTTCGTAACGGGGTGTTTCATCCCGTTCCAGTACCGACAACATCTATTGACCCAGCATCTGACCCGCTGGGAAGCGTACAAGACATTATCGATCAGCGAAAAGAAGGTGTACTTTTGTGCTGATGATCCGGACGTTGTTGACTACGAGGACGAGATGCCAGAAGAAGAAAGAGCGGTAACTTACAACGATTTATATCCGGCCTTGCCGAACGTGGGGATGGCGGGGACGGAAAACGCGACAGCCAATCCCGGCGATGATGCATTGCTTCAGGCTTCGATTGCGGACGAAAAGAAGCGCAAGCGTTTGTTTGAAGTGGGCGCCCTTTCCGTAGATCATTACGCCCGCGCCAGGGTCTACCGTCGGCAAATCGAAGACGAGCGCTTTCGTGGAGGACATTCCGCTCCGCCTTGGGCGGTGGCAATGCAAAATCAGTTGATCGGATTGACAAAAAAGTTGGGAAAACGCCTGGATGCTATGGAGGAACGTTTAGAAGTAATCGAAGACGCGTTGCAACAAACAAATGACGATTGATTTACTTTTCTCGAATCTACGGTTGGGCTATAATGGGCCGGAAGGCACGAGGGTTTCTGATCAGGGTAACCTAGGAATGCCTGGAACATAACGACCGTTTGGAAGAGAAAACATGGCTTGCTGTGGTTGAGGAGAACCTCTCTAGGCCCAAACTGACTGTAAGTAGAATATGACCTGATATATCACGCTTTCTCGGATCCTACTAGTCTTGAGTTATGTTAGTCTGTTCTTGTCCGTTTTCGAATGTTCCCTTCCCGACCTCGTACGAGAAGTTACAAAAAAAGTCCAGAAGTTGTGTCATTGTGATACAGCCTCACCAACCCCAAAGGTAGAAATCCTATTCTGGCTCCGTTTTCATGTCCGAGAGCTTAATCTAGTTCCCGGCAAGGTCCTGGAAGTCGGGAGCTCGTATCTCGTAAGGCTGTCTCATTCCCAAACGACGGGGGGCATGCAAACCAGCGCCGCTACCGCGCCACTCCTCGCTGTTGATATGGCCAACGCTGTGTATTGGATTCTACTCGCTTGTGAGCAGTAGCGGTCACCACCCACTCACAGTCAACTCGAGCGCCTTCCTTCCAACACACGAGTCGGGTATTCTTTTGTGTTGTGTGAGCAGTGCACGGGTTTCTGTCTCGTTGGCTCCAGACGTACACGTCTCTTCGCCAAGTACGACGACGTTTCACAATCAGTCGCCGACGAGTCATCCAAGTCTTGTTGCGTCCGCAACCTGCACGCCGCATCAAATCCGCTGTTGCTGCCAATACTAACTTAGCCCGTGTCGATACTTGCGTCATGAGTCGTGCCCGGTAGGTAACAAACAAACCTGTGTTGACATTATGTGTGGATAGCGCTCGGGATACAGACTGACGGAGTCTCCAATCACACGCCTTCCACCTTTTCGTACCTCCCCTATACGTGTCGCTCACCTTTCCGGAACTGTGCTATTGTCCTTTCTACCTCGCTTCCATTTGTTGCATTGTAGAGTTTACGCCGATGTGAACGTTCACCGGCCCCGGGATTATTGGGATTACGAAGCACTCACGGTAAATTGGGGCGATCAGGAGGAATACGAAGTCATTCGCAAAATTGGCCGCGGCAAGTACTCGGAAGTCTTCGAGGGCATGAACGTCGTCAACAACACTAAATGCGTCGTCAAGATACTCAAGCCCGTCAAGAAAAAGAAGATCAAGCGGGAGATCAAGATCCTCCAGAACATGTGCGGAGGCACCAACATCATTCAGCTCCTCGATGTTGTGCGGGATCCGCAATCCAAGACACCGTCGCTCATTTTCGAACACGTCAACAATACCGATTTTAAAATATTGTACCCCACCCTCTCGGACTACGATATTCGCTTTTATATCTACGAACTCTTGAAAGCGCTGGACTACTGTCATTCCAACGGCGTTATGCATCGGGATGTGAAACCGCACAACGTCATGATTGACCACGAGCGTCGGCAGTTGCGGCTGATTGATTGGGGATTGGCTGAGTTCTACCATCCCGGACGCGAGTACAACGTCCGGGTAGCCTCCCGGTATTTCAAAGGGCCGGAACTTCTCGTCGACTTGCAAGAATACGATTATTCTCTCGATATGTGGAGCTTGGGATGCATGTTTGCTGGAATGATCTTTCGCAAGGAACCCTTCTTTCACGGACACGACAATTACGATCAGTTAGTCAAAATTGGCAAGGTTCTTGGTACAGAAGAACTCTTTCATTACCTTGATACTTACGATCTCGAGTTAGATCCCCATTTTGACGGAATTCTCGGACGTCATTCCAAAAAACCTTGGCAGAAGTTTGTCACACCAGAAAACCAACACTTGGTCAGCGACGAAGCCATTGATTTTGTCTCGAAATTGCTGCGGTACGATCATCAGGAACGGTTGTCGGCCCAAGAAGCTATGACGCACGCTTACTTTGCGCCCGTTCGTGAAGCTGCTGTACGTGAAAACGCACGGGGAGCGGGTACCGCGGGATTTCAAGTCTAGGGGTATCCCACGACGATGAGAAACAAAGTAACAGACACACACACATCTCCCTCTTTTGATCCAACAATGTCTAATCGAATTGACATTCCTATATCCCGAGTACGTAGCTTTTTGCTAGATTATTGTATGTGCCCGTAGATGGTTTTGGATGGGTACGTGCGCATTGTTCTCATTGCGAGCATTGTAATTAATTTAATGGAACTGCATTTCAGAGATGCGAGTGGCCACGACAAGTCAATCGTCAATCACTTTGCTTGTAGCTATAACTCTTCTCTATGATCCGCACTTTGACGCAGTACGAAAAGGTGCCCACGGACACCGACACCGCGCTCGTACCGAAAGTTCACCAATTGCTCGTAGTGTATCAGTTTCAGGCCGTATTTTTTGGCAGTAAGTTGTACATATCCCTTGCGATGAGCAAAACGACCCGAAGCCGTCAATTGCCATCGCCAATCAGGTTTCGTCGCTTCCAGAGCCGCTTCCGTAGCTTCGTCAACATCTTCCAATGTGAAAGCCGCGTAACCCCCGGTTTCCAAACCTACTTGCATAGCCTCAAACAGGGGCTCCAAATCTCCAAAATAAGTGTACGAGTCGGCGGCAATAATCAGAGAAATTGGCTGGCGTTCGCGGAATACGGTCGTAACGTCGCCGACAATCACTTTGTCGTAAAGGTTGGGACGCGCCTTTACTGCTTCGTCTAGAATGGCTTGGCTTAAATCGACCCCGGTCAAGTGTTGACTTACGTTCCGAAACTGCTCACCGACCAAGCCCGTCCCACAACCCGCATCTACCACGGTAGCGAACATTACTAGTCCCGATTTGCCATCTTGTTCTAAGGCTTGATCAAACCCTCGTCGCAACCGCTCGTATCCCGTGTAGCCCAAGTCCTGCACCAGAGAATGCTCAAAGTTGGACGCGTAATCGTCAAACAATGATTTAATATAGGTATTGGAGGCCCGTTTCATGGTTGCGTCGGCGGTCACGGTCGCCAGCATATGCTTGGCCGATTCGTTGTCCTCGTCGTACTCGACTGCCAACGCAAACGCGTGTGCGGCAAACTCTTGGCAATCGATCGGAGTTCCCGGGTTGTCCACGTTTGCGCACTTCTGAGTACTATCGTGCGTAATGCAGAGACCGATGCGGTACTGGAGTTGACTGAGAATGAAACGAGGCTCCAGGGGCGGGTCAGTTGGTTCTTCCTCCCGGTTAGTTAGAATATCGTACGCCAGATTGTAGGCTTGCAACGCTTTTGCGTGATTGGCCATGTTATCGTGGAGCAACGCCCCGAGATTAGCCGCCGCCGACCAGTGCCGAGGATCCAATGAATGTGCTAGACTGTACGCCTCGGCGGCATCGTTGGGTCGATGCAAGTCCTGATAGACCATGCCGAGAAAAAAAGCAGCTTGTGCAGCAATTGTGGTTACTTCTTGTTGCGCTTCTACATATTCAAGCCTGTCAATTTTCTCCCTATAGTGGGCGAGAGCCTGCTCGTAGTTTTCGGCAGCCTCATCGTCCAAGCCTTCCGCGGAGAGCGAGGTTCCAAGATTCGTATACAAGCTGACTACCGTCGTAAGCGATGCGGCATCCCCACTGAGAAACGAAACGCCGTTTCGATATATGGATATTGCCTTGTTGTTTTCTCCTTGTCAGAGAGCGTCGTTGCCTTGGGCAAGAAAATCATTGGCGGAGTTATGCTCCAACGATCCATGAGCTTGGATCGCGAAGCAAAATACGACGAAAAGAAATATCCTTCTTCGATATGATGTCAACATTTGTGCTGTATTGCCAAACCAAACAAAGCTAGACGTACTTTGTTTTTGATCTCTTGGGCTAATCAACGACGGGAGCCGTACTTGGTTCTAGGATAAATTTTGATGGCATCAGGAGTGTCGCTCGCCGATCGCGTTTGTGAGGTCAGAAGCCCTGCAATATTTAAATATTTGAACAAGTAGGATTTGCTGACTTTGACTGTAAACAAAGACCCCGCCTGTAGCTGGCATAGAATGTAAACCCTAGAGAATAGGTGGGTAGACTCACTGTCAAACGGCAGCGTTTGCCAAATGTGACTTAAACAACACTCTGCTTGAAACTTTGTTCATTGTTTCCTTACAAACGCTTTTCAGGTATTCCGTCACAATGACGCTCCGGAGTAGTAGCGAAAATTTACAAGAAGAAATGGCCTTGACCTGGCAATGGCGCATCGATACCGACCCCGAACTGGCAGCGGCCATGGGATTGTTGTCGACGCGACGCTCAACCCACGCCTTGGATCCACGATCGCTCGCAAGCTTCCAGCAGCGGCTGGAGTGGCTACGAGCGGCTCTCCAGCGTGTGCATGCGAATGTTAGTCGCGACGATCTTCGAGATGAGCAAGAACAGCTCTCGTACGATATTTATGTGACGCAACTGTCGGATTATATACGCTTCACGCCATGGCACAAATCCTATCTCTGCTGCTTGAATCGTTTGGAAGGTCCCCAAACAGACTTGCCACTATATGCGCGATACTTGCCTACAAAAACCAAAGAGGAAAGGGCCTTCTATTTGAAGTTTCTGCAAGCAATTCCAATTCAATTGGGTGAGGTTATAAATCTCCTGCAGACAGGCCTTGTGGAGAATCGGACTCCGCCGAAGGTAAGCTTGGATGGCGTGGTACCACAGGTTCGTGGTATGATCAATGGCAATCTTGAGGCATTCCGCGAGCCTATCCGCAACGCTTTCCCTAAAGACGAGGCCAAGATCTTGGAAGCATGTCAAGCCCAAATCGACGGATCTGTGACACAGGCTTTTGCAGATTTCGCTGATTTCTTGCAGAATGAGTACATTCCTCATTTAAGAGAAGACATCAGTGCGGTGACTGGATATCCAGATGGAAAGCAATACTATCAGGACTGCCTAGCGTTTCACACAACCACCAGTATGACCCCGGATGAAATTCATGAGCTTGGATTGAGCGAGGTTGAGCGCGTACGTCAAGAAATGGAAGCGATTGCCGCCCAAGCTGGGTACGGAGGTCGACTCGATGACTATCTGGAACATTTGCGAACTTCCAAAGTTTATGAGGCAGAGTCTGGACAAGCTTTGTGTTCCTTATTTCGAGATATCACTGGGAGGATTGCCCCCGCAATGCTCAAATTGTTCCATCTCGAAACGCTGCCACGTATGCCGTTTTCGATCGTCGAAACTCCCTCTGCTCATGCTTCCATGGCACCAGCTGCGTATTACTTAGCCGGTAGCACCAATCAAAGTGCGTCGCGTCCGGGTATATTCTATGTAAATACATCAGAGCTTCCGACTCGTCGCACTTACGAGTGTGAAGCTTTGGCCTTACACGAAGCAATCCCAGGACACCATACACAAGGATCGATTCAAGGTGAAAGTCACAACTTGCCCGCATTTCGTCAAATGCAAGAAGATCGGCGGTATTTTGAAGCTCCCTGTGAGTGAGCAAATGCTGATACTGCGTCCTTTTCATTCTTCCAATGCATAAAACTAGTCTCATATCTCTCTTCTTTTGCTATAGGCCGTTTCCCCTTCTACACTGGCTATATAGAAGGCTGGGGTCTGCACAGTGAGACGCTCGGTGAAGAGCTCGGTCTGTACACAAAACCAGAGAGCAAAATGGGACAGCTTTCCATGGAGGCCCTCCGTAGTTGTCGACTGGTGGTGGACACAGGGATGCACGCCATGGGTTGGACGCTGGACGAGGCATTGCATTTTATGCTGGAAAATACCGCTATGGGAAAGCATGATGCCGCCACGGAAGTAGCACGGTACGTCACTTGGCCCGGACAAGCCACTGCCTACAAAGTAGGGGAGCGCTATTTGCGGAAACTGCGCACTATGGCAGAAACAGAATTGGCTGAGAAATTTGATCCGAGAGATTTTTATGATGTCGTATTGCAAGTGGGACCAGTCCCGCTGGACACTCTGGAAAAGCTTGTTAGGGATTACATTCAGGAAACAAGCAATAGAACCGCTTCATCAGGTGGGGACTTGAGCGAGGGTGAACCTGGCTTTCTGGAACAAATGACCTTTTTCAATTGGTGCAAATGTTGTGTTGTCCCGGGGTCGTGTCAGTCAACAGCACGTTAGAATAGAATGCTTTTATAAGATTTAACACTATCTAATATAGTTTCTGCCATCAAACGCGTCGGATGTTAAGATGTAAAATTCTTTTTCTTCAGAATTGCACTCCGATACGAAGTCTTTGCTCTAACAACTGGATATCTTGAGACGGATCAGTGTAAGTCATCGAACGCAGGCGGCAATCTCCATCTGTACACTCAGGATCAAAGACAGAGAAGGTCCCGGGGTTTGCCCAAGCAATGTTGGATTCTATCTTGAGCAGATTCTTACCAAGCTCGATACGAAAGAATCCCATTTCACCCCAATATTGTCCCCAAGAGTTTCGAACGATCCAGTACTGCTTCTCTTCATCGTAATCGTAGCCCCAGCCAACAATGCTAACAGCGTGGTTTGTCTTGTCGGAATGATATTTGGGATTATCCCACAAGACACCACCAGGGTATTTGTGAATTGGTCCGGCATCAATGGATGCAGTAACTGGACCACGGAGATAGATTTCCGCCATAGTAGCAAACAGTTCATAACGGTACCGGCCATACTCAGCGACAGTGGCGTTCGGGAAAGTGGTAACAGCTTGGCAAATGCCGTCGGGAGAGCATGTACGGCAAATTGCTTCGGGTGAGCACGTGGTATTTACAAAAGAACAAATACCTTCGTCAGAATCATCGGAGCAGGCAAGGTACGGCTGACAAGTCTCATAGGGAATGTACCCCATGTCTTGGATGAAGTCGAACACTCCTGTTGTCGATCCTCCGTAACAAGATCCGGCATATTCGCCAGCGCAATTTAATAGAAACTGAACCGAAAGATTAAACTCATCGAGAATGCTAGAGTCCTCTTCTTGGCTTTGGGCAATCATTATCCGATCCCCGAGAACCGATAAAGCGGCATGCGCCCAGCAGCTGTAGCGAGAAAAAGGTGGATAATGTATTATTTTGGAATCAATTTTGTAATTTGGTATTGCTACTGAAAGAAACCTTTCAATAATTAACCTACCTGCCGCAATATTGAGGAATGTGTTGATTCAATGACTTGGTCAAATACGAACGCCCATTGACATTGCCCCATGAAAAGGCCATCGGGAGTTCCTCATTCGAAAGGTAAGTGTAAGGTAGTGGGCTGACGACGTGTTCTAGTCGAGTGTGACCGGGCATGATGCGCTCATCGTCTTGAGCATCAGCCCAATCCAACGAGCACGATAGAAGAGCAAGAAGGACGAATACAACCTGAAGATTAACGAAGCTTCGAATGGCCATCGTGAAACGGTCTGGCTGATTTCGTAATCCCGGTATGATGATCGAAGAAAAGCTGTCCCGAAGTTTGTGAGGTGTGACAGAAAACGAAGTCGGGCGGCAAGCACTTTTGACGAAGTAAATGTCATTTCGAAATGTCTAATGTAAAGGGATTTCTTTCAAGTTTTAAATTCGATTTAAAGATTGTCGATGCTTAATTGTGACAGAGGTTGGCTAGTTCCGCTCCGGAGCTTGAGCTAACATCAGTATGGTTGCATCCTCCCATATAGTGTCAGCACAGAGGTACCCTTCGAATGCCCACAAAGGCAACAAGTTCGATCTTACATTAAACAACGAATTCGTCGGAGCAAAGAGGTTGTCTTCGAATGCCAACAAATCCAACAACCACGACCTTATGTTGAGCCACTACTTCTTCGCTGCAACAAAGCCATGTCCTTGGAGGGATCCTTGTACGTAAAGGACTTCAAATAGTCGCTGCCTCCTTGACATTTGGAATCAAAAATGGAAAACATTCCTGGCGTAGCCCAAGCAATGTTTGATTCGATCATGAGAAGATTTTTTCCAAGTTCAAGCCGAAAGAAACCCATTTCACCCCAATATTGACCCCAGGAATTGCGGACAATCCAGTACTGCCTATCCATCTCATCATCATATCCCCAACCTATTATACTTACGCCATGGTTGTGCTTGTCGGCCTGGTACTCCGGGGCATCCCAGAGCACTCCACCAGAATAATTGTATATGGGTTTGGCATAGACCGATGCCTTGACAGGACCCCTTGCGTAAATTTCGGCCATAATCGCCGAGGTATCATATTGAATACGCCCGTATTCAGCAACCGTAGCGTTGGGAAAGGTTGATACGGCGCGACAGGTTCCGTTTGGCGAACACGTTCGACAAATGGTTTCCGGAGCACAAGTCGTATCCACGTGGGGGCAAAAGCCCTCTTCAGAATCAGTCGAACAGGCAAGGTACGGTTGGCAGGTGTCGTACGGAATGTAGCCAAAATCTTGAATGAACTGAAAGACTCCGGTTGTTGAGCCACCATGGCAAGATCCTGCAACTTCTCCTGCGCAGTTCAAAAGAAACTGAATAGATAGGTTGAACTCGTCGGGGGTGATATCGTCCTCGAGTTGACTTTGCGCAATTAAAATGCGGTCCGCCAGAGAGGACATAGCCGAGTGTGCCCAGCAGCTGTCGGATGGAGTGCAACGTGGAATAAACGTAAGCATCCGTACAATCACTAGTTCCTTTGCCCTAAATTCGCTACGTTACTTGCCTTCCACAATATTGAGGAATGTGTTGGTTCAAAGATTTGCTGAGATACGACTTTCCACCGACATTCCCCCACGAGAAAGCTTGAGGCAAGTCGCTCAATGATATGTACGTGTGTGGCAGTGGATTCACCACGTGTTCGAATCGGATATGACCCGGCAAAATAAGTTCGTCCTGCTGGTATTCAGGCAGACGCGCGTCGGTTTGCCGAAACAGAGTCAAAGAGACGGCACACACGAGTGCGACTCGACTTCTACACGGCATCGCGACGGCTTTTTGATCTTTTCCAGAGCATTCGACCGCGCATGCGCCCGATGAATGTCATGTATTTAATGTTTCATTACGTCTGCTTTAATCGAGTTGCTTTTCTGTCGGGAGTTCACGTCTATGGGCATGGTACCGTTCCTTGTTCTGGAAAAGCGGCGCCGTCAGCTTTGAAATTCAAGAATACTTGTGAGACGCAAAATTTTAAACTTCAAAAGATTACTTGCCTACGAGCCATCCAAATACTACCGTACTCCCTAGAGGTAGGCTAGGCCTTTCCTGATCGTCGATTATCCCTTACAGCCAGACCAAGACGCTGCCGACCCGGCGACGAACTCAGAGCACCATCGACGGCACCGTCACGGCGGTGTAAAGCGCGTTTCACCGAGTCATTATGAAGCAACTTTTGCATACCGCATCAGGTTCGATTGTCGTGGTAGGACTGCGGAACCGGGCTTTTACGGGTCGACTGGATGCCGGTGATGTCGTCGAACTCGAACCATCGCCGCCAGCGCTGGTTCCCGTAGCAGTAAAGCACTCCGGGACAAACGATTCTCTCCAACGGGCAACCGACACCAAAACAAAAGCACATTATGTCGAGGGAAGCGAGAAAGCAGCGGCATCTCCACAACCTGGCACCCAAACGGTGGAAACGGTGGCATTGGACGAGATTCAGGCGGTTGCCGTGCACACCTCGGTTGGTCCGGGAAGCGACACTGCCTGGTACTGCGCCGTTGCTCGCTACGACAAGACTTTGACTGTTTACCACGTACTGAATGGAAAGGCGCGGATTGTGTCACAGCATCGTACAGGCAAACGTGCCAGTAGTTTAGTCTTTGCGACGGTCTCGGCCACTGGTGCGACGCCAGCAACAGCAACGACAACAAGCCAGTCACTGAATGATCTAACCGTGGTGATAGCGGGAGATTTGGCGGGAGATGCGACCGCTTTTCCTTTGGAGTTAGACCAGAACGTTACGGTCGATGTCGAAAACCCCCCACGGCGGGTGCTACTCGGACACACTGCAAGTATGCTGACGGCGGTCAAGGTTGTCCCGAGCCACGATGCCGGTACCGATGAAATGACGAATTGGATTTTAACAGCCGATCGCGACGAAAAGATTCGGATATCAAGCTTTCCCGCCACACATGATATTCAATCATTCTTACTTGGTCACGAAGCCTTTGTGTCGGATATTGACGCAAACGACACGGAATGTGTGAGTGTGGGTGGGGATGGTACGATCCGATACTGGGACATTTCCACAGGAGCGGAGCTCGCCACACTCACGTGCACTGAATCATCGGCTGGTCGAATGACGATTCCAGTCAAGGTTTCGTTTCTTGGGAAAGATCAGATTGCGGTTATATACGACGAGAGCACGACTCTGGATATACTGACCGTCACAAGAAACGTCAATGCGGTCACGCTGACTCCGTTGACCCAAATTTCGGTTGCGTCTCAACCATTGGCAATCGCTTCCCCTGATGATCACATTCTATTACTACTGGCGGCCGAGCCGTTGTATCTGCAGGCGTTCGCGGTCGTAAGACACGAACACCGAGCATGTTCCTTGGAATCACAGTCCTGGCCGTTCCTAAACGCACTGCGGACTTCGGTGGCCGAGTATGGGCCTATTCAAATGCCCACGACTGTACTGGAGCGCGATGAATGCGGACGTTTAAAAATGGACAAGCTCAACGAGACCCGCACGACTAATTTACCTTGGAACAATGTGGACCGAAGAGAAAAGGCGAAGAACCGCAACAAGCGACAGAAGAAACGTCGCAAGCAAGCGCAAGACGATGAGTATCGGGAAGGATCCGATTTCCAACAAATTCAATTAGCTAGCGAAGAATTGAGTTAGAAAAAGGAACTAAAGTAGATGCGTGTATGTGTGCATGGTCCGAAACGCATCAAACTAGTCAGCAAGTAGCCCTGGTCTAGCTAGCTTTTATTTGCAAAGAAGTCGTTTCGGTGTTTCGTTCCGACTTGGGTAGCGGCGGTTCCCGCAACGGTGTAGCGGTATAGATCGTCACAGGATGCAGCGGCCGATCCTCTCCGTCCGTCGCTACCATCCCCATGCGCTGCACAACACTCATACCGGAATACACCCGACCCAACACGGTATGCTTTCCGTCCAAAAAGGGGGTGGGTTTAAGGGAAATAAAAAATTGCGATCCATTCGTGTTGGGACCGGCATTGGCCATGGAAACGACCCCGGCACCCACGTGTTTAAGGTTGCGCGTGATTTCGTCGGCAAACTTTCCCCCGTAGATAGATTCCCCACCGCGTCCCGTTCCTGTGGGGTCGCCACCTTGGATCATGAAATCACGAATAATGCGGTGGAAAATGGTGCCATTGTAGTAGCCTTGGTACGCCAGAGCGGCAATGTTGTAACACGTGCGCGGTGTATGCTTGTGGTACAGTTCGATGCTGAAGGAACCAATGGACGTCTCGAACTCAACGTGCGTCCAGGGCGCGTTCGTGTCTTTCATGATGTTGATTTGTTGTGCACGTTGCCTTTGCTTTGCATCGGTAACAGTAAAAAAGTGCGACCTGGAATGGTTTCCATTAGTGAATGTATGGGTTGATTGTGTGTGGGAGGCCAGGCCAGGACTTGTCTAGATAGGAGTCGAGAGTGACGACATGTCCGGCAGAAAGCGACATATGTCATAAAGAGATTAGAAAAAGAGCAAGCTCTCATCTTAAGCAAACTGTAACATAAATTATATGGCTGATGGGATTGGAGGATATAATCATCCTATGGAAATAGAGACGGATTGATTTAAGCACATGAACAAGTGTTGAAAGTAACCATTGGAGAAAGCATAAAAAGGGCAAAAGCTTAGCAATCAAATAGCAAGGTTTGAGAGCAAACAGAACTAGTGAATTAAAGAACACAAACAATATGCACTAGCAGTGGTGAAAGAGTAATTGAACATAAAGGAGAAATACAAGATAATTTTTTTATTTCCTTTCTGTTGTCAAATTGGTCACTCAGACAATCAAAAGATCAGAAGAAACCAGAGTTTTCAACATGCTTGCAAGCAAGAAAACCTGAGGACTCGCAGTAAGACTCTTAGCAAGAATGCATGAAAGGTGAATACCACATTGATAAATTATAGCCACACAATGCTACAATTTGATACTACTATGTAGATATAATTGCTTAGCCATTAGCATTGTTTGTTGGAACATCTATCTAGAATTTTGCTAGCCCTAGATCCTGGCCCCAGTGCCACTTCCTTTTTCCTGGTCCTGTCGTAGAACAGACGCAGTGGTCAGACAACTGTCCTTGTTGGGTTCATTACCCGTGTGTGGCATGCTGGAGGAAAATACAAAGCGCCTCACAGGAAACCAAAAATTAGCAATATGCGCAACTCTGGTTTCTGCCACATGAAGCGTTTAAGACAACTTGTCTTATCAAAACTCATATGCTAGGAACAAAACATTCCTGATTACCATATAGTCTCCCTAGATGATCAGTGCCAACAGATACTGTTGGTGCCATCCAAACTCACCGGTTTGTTGATCACTTAGGTGGTCAAATCACTCCAACTAAAACTAGGTCAAGGTTCAATAGTCACTACAATGGCTACAGGGATTCTATGTTTGTACATTCTGTTTCCAACACAAAAGGTTTCATTTTGGAATCTAAATTTTAGTCTCACAATCTTAAAAACTTACTGATTAAAACAATTGGAGCATCTACAAGGCTTTCCCCAAAAGAACTACTTTTCCATTGTATTCTACAAATACATTATTGTAAGTGAGTGGATCTTTTGTCAACATTGGAAAAGAGGAAGAAGCAGAAGTGGAAGAAAAATCTGAGGAAGAAAGACTCACAATTGACAACATAAGTGATATGGCATCCAATGACCAGAAGGACACAGACTATGTGAGTAATAGTTGGACCATCAAGTTCAAAGGAAATGAGGACAAAAGGGCATACATGGGAAGGGACAAGAATTGTGACTGCAATACAACATTGCTTCTACCAAGTGCTGCTCATGCTGGAAAGCCTTGCAAACATAGAAGAGGTCAATGTAGGGACTGTAGGCAAGTCTGCACAGAAAGCATTCTTGAGAAATGTACAGACCCATGCTCACTTGGCACTGTGGTGCAAAACAACTGCCTATTTGTATGTTGAAAATGCAGTGATAGAACAAATGCCAATGGGAGATACCTACAGAGCATGGATAAAACTGTGTGAGAGGTTTGAACATAGAGAAATCAAATCCAATTACTTGAGTATTGAGCATTCATTTAAGGACTGTACCTTGGCAGTGAAAATGAAAAGGATGAACTATAATATTTGGAGCTGGAGTACTAGAATACCTGTTTGGGCAAGATCAAGCAGAACTGTATGTGCAATGAACTTCAGAGAAGGCACTTATAATTGACAATCCCCAGAGGCCTAAGAGGCAGTGAAAGTCAAGGTAAGTGAAGTATACACAACTATCCCAATAGATACATTTAAGCAGATTATTTTAGACTTCTGGAAGTGGCATAGTAAGAGCAAACATAACGATGTGATGTCTTGTTCTGAAGTGAAAATAAGTGTGGTCACTGCAGGAAAACAGGGCATACACAGGACAAGAGCTGGAGTAAATCAGAAACAAGCATTTGCACCCCAGGGAAAAGCACGGTGGAAAGAACTAGAAGGACATTCAGTGTCTCAATAGTGGACAGAAGGTGCTATTATGTTGAGTGGGGCACTTGGGCACACTTTTTACAACATTTCATGACCTCATATTAACTTGTGACCAACCACCAACCATATAAGCATTCCACAGTCACCTCAAGATCTTCTATTGAGTTGCTTCAATGCACAGAACTCACAGTCAGAATAACTACTTCTGATCTTCATCAAATCTGAACATATGAGCAGCAAATTTTGCAATGGCATACCACCCTTGATTTTTGCAGTTGTATATTCCCATGGTTGTTTTGGTGCATACCACTCAAGTTAGATGCATGACAAGTTCCATACAATTTCTAGAATTTTATAATGAATTTTTGCGTAAGATTTTTTTCTTTGTCAATTTGCTTTCAATCTGAGCAAGTGCTGGTGTGTTTTGTGATGGCAAGCTTTGTTGGCAGGCTTGAAAAGTAGAAATCCGCATTTCCATCAAAGCAATTCATAATGGAATCTTTCAAAATGCAGTAAGTATTGCTGCAATTCCTGGCCCAGCGTCTAGCTCTGTCAACAAGGCTGCTTTGTTGAGTTGTGAAGATGCTGTGCACTTCAAACAGCTCCTGAAAGAGAGCTTTCTTTGAGCTGCCAGCAGCCTCCAATTGGCCGCAGCTGGCACAGTGTTGCTCAAGATCATTTGTACCTCAGACAGCCCTGATGCGTTTTTGACTAACCATGGTGTCTACCGACACTCCAAGTGGTGCCACCTTTGCGGAATCCCTGACAATGAGTGTGCTCAGATGGCAAGCTTCAAGCCTATCAGCCTTGCTTGCCATAGCACGCCCAATCAGAGCATCAAATTGCTCCTGCAAATTCAAGTTTGGCTTTGCACAACAGGCCATGGCATAGTACCTAGCAAATTGAAATCCATTGGCCATGGCAACTTTCTTTTAGAAATACCAATCTGCCTGCTTTGCAACTGTTTCCTGTTGATTTATGCAAGAATGGGCAACAATGCCAATGGCTGATTGTGTTTGATCAATGAGGATAGACTTCCATGGGGAAACCCGCTGTGATTCTTGGTACTGCTCCTCCTGCACAAGGTCAAAGAGGGTGGATGAGTCTTGTATGTACAAGCATGCATGTGCCACAGAAGCATGCCAAGCCAACAGCAAAATTTGAGCATGTGTTTTGTTGGAAAGGGGCTTTCCCGGATCCAAGGATGTCCACATACGCAAAACTCTCCAGATTGCAAACAGGTATGCTGTCCTTTGCAGAGTAGGGGTTCCAACACAAAAGCCAACATTATAGTTGAAAATTTTTGGGAAGGTCTTGCACAGAACAGTCTTCATACGGTTCAGCCAATCAATTACCATTTAGGATTTTTCACCAATGTAAGTTTACAGTTTGTCTCTTCTCATCAACTTACTTTTTCTTACCTGGGAGCCTCCTCCCCACAATATTCCCACCAAATTTTGTGCATGCGTTTCAGTTTTTAATCAACACATTTGTTGCCTGTTTTTCCAAAAACAGAACCCCCTCAAGTGTACTTCCGTTGCATTTGGCTGCCAATTTAATCCTCAATGATGTCCTTTCCTTGATTGTATATAAAACAGACAAACACCTTGGGCAAGCTATTATAGGATGCTTGATGTATATCTGACGTGCACTTCAAGATCATTTAACTGGTACATCAATGTATTGGCAGCTAACGGAAACAGCTGCCTCAAATCACATTACCACTCTTTGACCCATTCCAGATTCCTTTATCAATTCAATGTTTCACAATTGCCGCAACCCTTTCCAAAAGTTCTTGGTTTGCTTGCTTGAACTGGCCAATGATTGATAGCGAAAATCCATAAGACTTCTTGGAAAACCCGCCCTATTGTATCTGTCGGTGGAAGCCTCTATCAAGGACTTGGACTTTGGGTGGATACACAGCTGTCACCTGCCTTACCATATGTCTACTGCAGCTTGACACATGTTTGCAACTGCCATTGTGTACATGCTGCCCTTCCCTTGTCCCCTTGGTGCTTCTCTTTGGACACAGTGTTGATGTATACCAACATTGATACAATACACGCCCTTTTAGAAATCTGTGCATACTTTGAGTTGAGGTATATTTGAGCTTGGCATGACGTTTGCTTGATGGCCTTGCCATTGTCATGAACATAATGTGTTCGGGTTTGGCAATAGCTTCTGGGGTCATCAAACCGGTACCACCATGGGTACACCGCCAGCACCCATGTACACCACATTATATTTTGCCATCCATGAACACCGCATCCTTCCGTTGTTTGCAACAGAGCTTGTGGAGTATGGACAATACATTGACAATGGCTTTGGTATTTGAATCCCCAATTCTAGTCAGTAGCAAGTGATGCAATACTATTGCTAACTGTCTACTAGCAGACCGCCTTAAATTCGGTAAACACCGCAAATAGCTTATTTGCGGTGTGATCGGGACTTTTATTTGCGGTGTTTGCGGTATTCTTAACCCTAGCGTATTATACTTAACAACTTTATGTCGCAACGATATCGTATATTCTATGTACTGTAAAATTTACTTGTCACTGTGTTGTCGCAGTTTTCTAATATGAGAGGAAAGCACTTTCGGACTGTTCTCCTCCTTCAAGAGAGAAGTCTGTGAGTTCCTGTTGGCTTGCATCCTTCTCCCAGTTTATGGCTGTTGTTGATAAATCTGACTGACAGTAAGGAGATCATGTGTTTCGGAAGGAAAAGTCTCCGTAAAAATTTTGCTAGGGAGGAGACTGTCTGTTTTCTAACGCCAAGCAATCCAAGAAAGGACTTACATTTAATCTCATAGACAAGAGGAGTACAAGCATTTTTATCTGGGAAAAGCTTCCTCTTGATGGGCCCTGGGAAAGGCAATGAATGTCTAAAGATCTCTCTTCTGCTTATATGTTGCGCTGGTGTCTAGAGCTCATTTCTTATGAGAAATATAGCAAACTGGCACATGCCACTTACAGCTAGCTCAAACGGAACCATTGATGGTAGAACTGTATCAATTGTGCTGTATACAATCACAGCTTTGTCAATGCCATCTGCAACTGTCACAGGATGTTTATGGCAACATTTGAATCTGCCTTGTTGTAAAAACCTATACTTTATGTTAGAGAAGAGGACAAAGGAAGGACTATACAGCTCCAGTAAAAAAGGTTTTTTCGCTAGGGGAAAACTGAAGAGGTCTTTTAAGATTCGAAAATTTGAATCAATATGTTAGTCTTGTTTGCTTTATTTCAGTCTTGTTTGCGGTGTTTTTGGAAATGTTATTTGCGGTGTTTGCGGTGTTTTGGTCCAAAATACCGAATTTAAGGCGGTCTGTCTACTAGCAACACCAACTGCTTCCCACAATATCGTATTTGGTTCTCTGTGCTTCTTGTTTTGCTCGCCTGGCCGTCTCACTAGTTCTGAGCACACAGGTAAATACCCATGTTCTCTGCGGAAAACCACGAAAGGGAGACATCGTGACTCGTATGACACAGGGAGAACCGACGAAACTCATGAATGGGGTTGACGCTCTCTCGGTCGATTGGTAGGCAGGTTCTCTTCTGATAGTCGCCTCCGACCAGCAGTACGTCCGTGATCTCTTCCGAGGTCATCCATCTGCCTAAATTGAGCAAACGTTCGCTTCTCCGATCATTACATTCGTGACTACACTTGCCTACACATGAGGATACTAGCCTCCGTCTGGGGCGTCGTTACGCTCTTCCCTTCGGCGCTCGCCTTTTCTCTGACCATGGGTACAGGAAATTCCTTCGGTCGCGTCTTCCGGATCAGCACGTGGGGTGAATCGCACGGCGGCGGCGTCGGTGTCGTCTTGGACGGTTGTCCTCCCCGCATTCCTGTCTCGCGCGAAGAAATTCAAATGGATCTGGACCGCCGTCGTCCGGGACAATCCCGCATCACCACTCCCCGGAACGAAGCCGACGCAGTGGAGATCATCTCGGGTCTTTCCCCGGATGGTTTGACACTCGGTACGCCTATTGCCATGCTGGTGCGGAACAAGGATCAGCGCTCGCAGGATTATTTGGACAACGACATGAAGGTTGCCTACCGTCCATCGCACGCGGACGCCACGTACGACGCCAAGTACGGAGTCCGGGCCGTGGCCGGTGGGGGACGCTCCAGTGCACGTGAAACAATTGGACGGGTGGCGGCGGGAGCGATTGCTCGTAAGCTCTTGCACAAGTACAACGGCATTGAGATTCTCGCGTACGTTTCCAAAGTGCAGGACATTGGCTGTTCCGTGGACGACGATACCTTCACGATGGAGGACGTGGACGCCAACATGGTGCGGTGCCCGGATCAGGCAGCAGCGGAAACCATGTTGGCACGGATTGACGATATACGCAAGTCAGGGAACTCGATTGGTGGGGTGGTGACCTGCGTGGCGCGCAATGTCCCGGCTGGACTCGGTGCTCCCGTCTTTGACAAATTGGAAGCGGACTTGGCCAAGGCTTGCTTGTCCATTCCCGCGGCCAAGGGTTTTGAGAGTGGAGACGGCTTTGCCGGAACACTCTTGACTGGTAAGGATCACAACGACGAGTTCTACGTGGATCCCGAGACCGGGGCGACCCGCACCAAGACGAACCGATCCGGTGGCATCCAAGGTGGAATCAGCAACGGAGAAAACATTGTCATTCACGTTGCCTTTAAACCAACCTCCACTATTGGACAAGCACAGGTAAGACTTTGAGAGATTCAATCAACATGTCGGAGTGGACTGCCCCGAGGTTGATTTCGCTGACGCTCCAATCACTTAATTGTTCTTTCGCCCTTTGTTGCAGAGCACGGTGACGCGTGATGGACAAGAAGTTGAATTACGCGGCAAGGGCCGACACGATCCATGCGTCCTTCCTCGAGCCGTACCCATGGTTGAAGCCATGGTCGCGCTGACCTTGGTGGATCACCTTATGATGCAGCAGGCTCAGTGTGAACTCTTTCCGAACGAGGCGGCGGCAGAAGACTTGCCCAATCCGATGGGTAAGACCGCACGACGACAAGGTGGACCCGTGCACCAGGAGCCTGTTGCTAGCGGTCCGGTAAGTCAAAGAGTAGACGAAGAGTAACTCATAAACACCGCAAACGCAATTCGTCTTTTTCTAGACGTGGGCACTAAATAATGGTACCCTATTGCGACATTCGTTGTTCGCTGTGTACTGAACATATGCCGACATGAACAAAAAAGAGACCGAGGAAGGAAGCCTTAAGACGCATCGCTTGAGTCCAAAGATATTTTGTCACGGAGCCTAAACTAGCTAAATAATGGATAGTAAGCAACGAAAGAACACGCACAGCGAACTGTAAAAGTGAATCGCAGACCGTTTGTTTATTTCTTCGAGTCGTCTTCGCTATTGGGAGCCGGAACGGTGATAAAGCACTTTGAAATAAATTCTGATTCTTCTTGACGCGCCTTGGAGGCCTGCGCTTTCTTCAATAGCTTTCTGCGGGTGGTTCCCTTGCGTCCGGTGGTCTTGAACTTGCGCATGTTTTCACGGTTCCGCTTGATCTTTTCCTTTTTCGCGTTACTTCGGCAGGCAAAAAGCGGAGTCGCCGAAATACCGGCAGTCTTGGGCAAGAACGCCACCGGAGAGAAAGCCTAACAAAAACATGCGGGTGAGGAGACTGTGTTGTTGGTGCTGGGCGAACCAACAGACGCGGAACGAGAGAACCCATCCCTACGGAGCCTGTGACGTGTCCGTCTTCGAGCTGCGATCGAAAGTAGACACATTCCTATCGACTTACCTCAACCGAGAGGAATAAAAGAGCCAGGACGGCAATTACACGAGACATCATGATGAAACTTGAGCAGTTAAGATGACAGCTAGTGTTGCCGGGGAGCAACAGTATTGATGTTGGTTGCTCGTGGTGAGCAGCCGACGAGTTAGCCACAGCCGTCAAAATTTCTCGACCGAGCGAAAGTACGTGTTGTATGTAAGCACGGCGTGTGAGGCGGTAACGGGACAACAGCCCGAGATAGTTAGATTCCTCTGACGCAGGAAAATGTTATTATACATAGAGACACAATGATGTAAAAGGGAATTTCCAGGTACTGCATTTTAATCAAATGTGAATCAATTTTCGAATCCCAAATGCCTTGACATGGAACGAAATTTGGGTTTCCAAAGAACCTACACAACCCGGACATCACAACCATGCGAAGCGAAAAGGAGTGGGCACTGATACACTGGTTGACCGCATGCCATACCACACGCAAAGAACAACGAAAGAATTGGTCGACGAAGCGGAAACAGGTCAGGCAGGCAATCCCAAAACTCTTCTCAATTGAGTGCCTTCCGGACTACTGTAGTATCACACATCTTGTTCACTTTCACAGTCAGACTTTACGTTTGCAATACTCCGCTCCTCTCAATGGCAAACGGTTTGAGACAGCGAAATACCACTGGAATGCTTCGCGAACAGGAACAACAGCAAGAAGTGCGAGACCCCACTGCACCGTCGTCGAGTTTGGCGGCACCAAAAATGCTACGAGCATCTCCTCAACACCACGGAGCCGTCCTCAAGCTGCACTCGGCGCTTTTGTTCATGATTCTCCCCCGATTCGTTCAGTCACTGATTATAAAGTTCCTTCCGTTTTTGCGACCTTGCTGGCAAGAGCGGCACCTTATTTTATTGGGCAGCTATCTCTACAAGTTCTCCGATGAGAAAAGTTCTTCTCCCAAAGGCTCTCCCATCCCAGTAGAATCTATAGAAGTACACGCAGTACATTCACGAGACGCTGATAATCTGGTGTTTCCCTCGTTACCTAGTGGCTATCAGGTACTATCGGTGACAACCTTGCGGAAACAACAGTACTTTGCTGTCCGGAGTAAAGAAGAGGCCTCGAGCTGGCTCCACAGTTTACACGAAGCCCGTCACGAGGCCACAAAACGAGAGATGGGTCACGCACCACTCGAGTCCTACCCCCAGTCATGGTCTTACTATGATCGTCTCGGAGCATCTATGGCTAAATCTAAAGATCGGGTACGGAACCGCATGCAGGAAATGGAAATGAAGAATTTGAGTGATGATGGTCCCATGGCCCGGGGATACTATGGATAACGCCTCGGCCAATGCCTATGGATGCCAGCGGAACGAAATTGGAATATTATAATTTAGCTGATGAATGACTTGTCTGTACATAATTTTGGAGTTGCTCTATGAATCATCAAATGCGCACCGGATAGCACCGAAAGATTGACTTAAATGGTGCCAATCCGCCCCACGGCCAATCTCTTTTTCGTTTCTTCCGCCAGACGGCGGGCTTCCTTTTCGGCTTGTTGACGCTCTTTTTCTACTTGCGCCATAGCCTTTTTGTCGTTCGGGTCTGATTCGTTTTTGCTGTTATTGTCATTCTGATCTTCGTCCACCGCGTACGCGGGTGGAGCGTTGCTCGTGCCGAGAAGGATACCCGCGGCAACGATGGAGCCGGACGATTTCAAGAATCCGCGTCGAGTGAAAGCGATCGCACTGGTCCGTACTGGATCCGGGAGTTGTTGTGTGGGAGGCGTGATAGTCCAAGCGCCGGCTGGTGTGGCCAGCAGTAGAACAGTGGCCCCAATGATAAAAGAAACATATTTCATGGTACGACAAGTTCGAACAACCTTTGGAGAATGGGTCTGTAAAAGTATAGTATGAGAATACCAAGAGTCTCGAGGAAGCTGTGATAAACACGAACGGGTTCGTTTGCCTGGGCCGAAATTCTGAATGGCCTTTCTGGGCGGCGAAAGGCCGGGGGAGTTCGGTTCGAAGGAAAACATCAATAGTCGGTTGTACTACGATTTTACTTCACAGTCAGCGGCAGATTAATACCGAGAAAGCTACTCGTACCCTTTTGTTATGTTTGGATGCTCGCAAAGTATCAGCATCATGCACACAGCACTGTCACACCTCGGCAACCTATGGTATCATGGTTCGTTGCCCGGGAAAAAACAAAAGAGCCTGATGGGTTCTCATTCCAGTCGTGATCCTTCGTGATTCGATGTTGTTAGCACAGAGACCTTGATTGTGACTAGTAGTGGAGATTTTTTACATTTGTAAGATCGGATCGGCACCGCGCCGCCGATAGACGACGTAGATGGGGATATAGTGGACTCCTAAGTAAAACGTTGGTCGGTACCACTTCTACAGAAGGCTCTCGTACGTACGTGTCGTCACTCGCAAAGCTTGTCAGGGCGGGTGCGGATGGTGATGGCGACATACCGCATCCGTTGCCGAAAAAAAAAAGACGACGCAGGTCCCTCTGTCTCCAGCACAAACGGTGTGGGGAAGATTTCATCCATCACAATCTTCCATCATTGATTTTGTTTCGTCATCGCTACCATGATTGCCCGAATCAGTATTGTTGTAGCCTTCCTTGCGGCGTCGTGTTCCGCGTTTGCCCCGTCACTCGGTAGGTGTCCAGCCAATCAAATCGGACTGTTTCGCTACGGTACATCTTATCGTTTGCACTGAGATACCAGAGTATCGTCTCATCGTCTACCGTTGTTGTCTTTTAGATGTCGGTCGTGGTTCGTTTTCTACCAGTCAGGCTGTCGGATTCAGTTCTGCTTCAACAAGAAGTCGGACCGAACTGCACATGGCAGCGCAGGTCGACCTCAAAGGCAAGGTAGCCTTTGTGGCTGGTGTTGCCGATTCCACTGGTTACGGCTGGGCGATCGCCAAAGCTTTGGCCGAAGCAGGAGCCACAATCATTGTCGGAACGTGGCCTCCGGTACTCAAGATCTTCCAAATGGGTTTGAAAAAGGGACAGTTCAACGAGGACTCCACACTCGCGGATGGTTCCCTAATGACGATCGAAAAGGTGTATCCCCTCGATGCCGTCTTTGATGCCCCAGACGACGTCCCGGATGAGATTAAGGAAAATAAGCGTTACGCTGGATTGGACGGATACACCATTTCCGAAGTAGCCAAAGCCGTCGAAGCCGATTACGGAAAAATCGATATCCTCGTTCATTCCCTCGCCAACGGTCCCGAAGTCACCAAGCCCCTCCTCGAAACGACTCGCAAAGGATACCTCGCTGCTTCTTCCGCCTCCGCATACTCGGCAGTCTCGCTCCTGCAAAAATTCGGCCCCATCATGAACGAAGGCGGCGCCATGCTTTCGTTGACGTACATTGCCTCCGAAAAGGTCATTCCCGGTTACGGCGGTGGCATGTCCTCCGCCAAGGCTCAGCTGGAAAGCGACACCCGCACCCTCGCCTACGAAGCCGGTCGCAAGTGGGGTATTCGCGTCAACACCATTTCCGCCGGTCCTCTCAAATCCCGGGCGGCCTCCGCAATTGGCAAAGAGCCCGGTCAGAAAACCTTTATCGAATACGCCATTGATTATTCCAAGGCCAACGCGCCGCTCGAACAGGATTTGTACAGCGACGATGTCGGTAACGCCAGTCTCTTTTTGACCAGCCCCATGGCCCGAACCGTTACCGGTGTTACCCTGTACGTGGACAATGGCCTGCATTCTATGGGTATGGCCTTGGATAGCAAAGCGATGGAAGGCTCGCGCGAGTAAAAATGGAATTCTTTACCATATCAGAGTAAGACATGCACCTTGGCACTCTAGCTAGATATATTATCGACCAATACCGCAAACCAAAAAACGTATGACAACGGGCTGGACTGTTTAGAACGGCTAATAGTACATTTTTCCGGATTCGCAATCCAGTAGCTTCGTCTCTTAGATTTTGGGTTTGGCGGCGCTAATGAGGACCCACTCAGCGATTCCGACGGCTCCCATGGTTTTGAAGAAAACGTCACGAAATCTAGCGTACAGTCCATCTTCGCCGCCAGTCTCGAGGTATCCCAGAAAGGTGGACTTCCAGAATATGCCAAACGTGCTCGGCCACCGTGTGTTTTCGTAATCTTTGAGCATGGCGTTCAAGTTTGCGTCTCGGCCTTGCTCGATTTCGGCGTTGTAGGCGTAGAGTTGTTTGGCCAAACAGTACGCATCTTGAATGGCCTGGTTGGATCCTTGACCCAAAAAGGGTGGCAGCGCGTGTGCGGCATCACCGCACAGAACAACGGATCCTCCCTTGGAATCGGTCATTTCACGACTCCAACCTTGAGTGCTAAAAGGATTGTGAAAGTACACACCGAGTTCGAAGAAACGATCGGCCGCACTAATGGTGGGTGACAGGTCGGTGTCCGGTACACCCAACGATTTGGTTTGATCCAACATTGTTTCTCGCGCCACTTCAATAGACTTACGGACATCTTGAGTCCAGTCGGCGTTCTCGTCTACGGATGGTTTGGATTCTAAACGCGCGCGTTTCTTCTTAAACGGTCCGACGTAATCCGGATCGAGGTAGACGAGAAAGGCGCATTTTGTGTGGGGCTGGCCCGGACCAGCACCGTAGATCCCGTCCAAACCGTAAGCGCCTTCACCAAAGTATTGAGATAGCGTGGCGGTTTCCGCTTGTTTCTCTTCGGAATTACCGTCCTTCACGGCGTAACGAATCCTCAAACCGGAGTACACGGCAACAGAGTCTCCCTCGCGCTTTGCGTCTTTGGGCAGAATCCGTCCATTTTCGACGTATTCCTTGCACGCAGACTTGATGCCATCACATCCTACCACGACATCAAAAGGCCCAGCTACCGACCCGTCACTAAATAAGCATTCAATTCCACCCTCGCGAACCGATCGAAGGTCCACTAACACTTTGCCAAACTGGACATTTTGTCGGACATTGCTCGGCAGGGCGCCGTACAATGCTTCTTGCAAAGCCCCTCGCATTATGCTGGTCCAGACTAGCTTCCCCTCTCGTATCAGAGCGTTGGAGACGTCAGAACCGGCATTTTGAACTGTTTTCAGGAGGTCCAGATCCAGGAGCGTGTCAAAAGGGCTGGCTGGATTCCAGGGTTTACAACGACTCCGTACACCCGTCTGTAGTAAGCCAGCGTCCATGACAGTTTGCTGTAATGCAGGGTTGATTCTTCCCAGGACGACCAGTCCGCCATTTAGCTGAATCCCAGCTCCGGCTGTGGGATCCAGTTTCGAACGCGCATCAAACAAGGAGACGTCGAACGAGCTATTAAGCGCATACTGGTCTTCGAGACAAGGCGAGTTCGTCAGAGCATGAGCTACTGCAAGGCCTGAAATTCCCGATCCAATGACTGCAACGCGTCTTACTGGTCTTACATTGGATAGAGAGAGAGTCACCGTGGGCGCTAAAGCTCCCAGAATCAAGATAGCCTTCATGATGATAGATCGATGGAAAGAGAATTTAGACTGTGAAGCCGGAATAGAAAAGCAAGCTGTGACACTGGGTCTACCATGAGAAAAATCCCAGGAAACATGTATCCGGGTTCAGTCTTGAGTCCCTTACCCTTTCACGTGGTTGACGTCAAAGGGCTACATCCGGTTCTCGTTCTTTCGGAGCGTTCCCTTGTAAAAGAGCCTTCGGACGAACTTACAGCTTGCTCAGGTTTGTGACAGCTTTGAACGCGAACACACCGAACGGACAAGAAATGCCGGTTGCATCTTCCCAAAATGTCGAGTGAACGTGGCCTCCTTGAGCCTCTCGCGGCCTGTAACAGCCTCCTATGAGGGTTCGGAAAACGGTTTTCCCATTCAACATCGGATCGCCTCTGTTGTTGGTGAGGCTAGCAGATGGGTCGGTCTAGACGATCCAAAGCGAACCAACCAAACTGTTCCATCGAATGTGATGATTCCCATCGATACGCAAGTTTTGTCTCATAAAAAAGAAAACTGAAAAAATCAGCAACCCGTAAAACAAACCAAACAGCAAAACGTTCAAAATGAACTTCAAAGCAAAGTTCACGCTCCTGGCTGTTGTGTTTCTTTCTGCTGCCACGGCATTTGCCCCAGGTTTTGTGAAGCATACCGCAATGAAATTGGAGATGGGATACGTTCCCGATGGTCTGACGGAGGACCAGTATCGAAAGATCAAGATGGACGATGCCAGGAAAGCCAAGGGCAAAGAGCTTGGACGTCTCGGACCCAAAGGCTTCAAATCTCGCTCTCTGCAGTCATGGCAAGAAGCCTTTGACCATGGCAAAGCGGGACACACATTTGCTCCAATTGACTATAAGGAAAGGGTTAAACAAGGCCTTATGAAGAAAGAAGACGTCCCCTACATGGTTCGTGGGGGAAATTGGGATAATTCCGATGTCAAAGGTGCCAAAAAGCTCCAGTGGTCCAAGAAAGATAAAGACTACGCCAAGGGTGGATATAAGAAGGAACAGTCGGCTAGCATACTTGGATCTGGACCGGGATTTGACTGGACTGGTATGGGTGATAAGAAGAACAAGCGGAATATGCCGGGGATGGGCTGAGCGGCAGGGTGGTCGAGCGACAATGGCCTGGCGCAAATTTCGGAATCACAAATTTTATATTCTGTCTCAGTAGCAAGCTAACACTGAAAAAGCAAAAAAATTTAACTCAATTATTCGTGCAACTAGTGCTTTTGAGAATATATACTACCGTTGCTTGTTATCAAGTCCAAAGAGGAAACCGTTTTCAAATATCATTGTTGAGTCCATATTTCTATCCTTAGCATTGTAAAGATGCAAATCTCATAAGCTGTGCAAGACCATCAAACCAGTGGATCAACTTTGATTTCTTAATTTATTTATTTACAGTGAATGTAAGACAATTTGATGACGGCTTGAAGGATGGCAAAGGTTTCACTCTCAAATTGCTCGGAAGCACGCTATCTCAATGTCATAGAGGAACAGAAACATTCACATCAGTCAAGGGCAAGCCCTCATTATATTAACTCTTAACGTGTTTTTACGTCAAATGACGCAACTACCTAGCTTATTTCCGGCATTTTTTCAAAATTAACAGTGAATGCGGACGTATGCGGTATCCTACCCTAAACCCTAAACTAACCCTATTTTTTCACTATTTTTGACTTACTCTATCTGAAATGAGAGCTAAAAGGGCCACCATATCATTATACTCTTTAAAATGCAAGATCCGCTCGAGGGAAAAGTCTGTGAAATCTTGTCAATTGCTGTATTATTTCCCAATCTATCACTGAAAAGCAAATTCACAGTCAACAGCTACTGGATTTGGAAAAAGGGTAGCCAGAGTGAAAAGATGCACTACCTGTCAACATGTCTTTTTTGGACAGTTGTCACTTAGCAAGGGTAATGAGTCAAGGAAATGGATGTAATGTAACCATGGAGGTGTTTCTAATGAATTTGCGGTACACTCAGAGTTGTGCGGCATCCAAACTGTAAGCCATGAGTCATAGGGTAAGGGACACGCAATGGTGACCGTTTCTTTGCAAATTACTGTTGGCAACAGCACTTTCCAACTTACATACTTTGATAGTACTATGTTACACATGCAACACTTGTAGTACAAGAGCAACTGCTGTCACGGTAATGAATGCAATGGCCTTTCTGGAAAGACATGCTCTCTAGAATTAGTTTACCTAATGTTTCAACCATGAAGATTGAGGAGCTGCGCAATGGACCGTGCAATGTGGAAAATCCAACTCAATCTGAGTATTTTTTAAGTGGTATTAGTATAAGTTCTACGTGCGACCGCAAATAACGCGAAGCTTGTTTGCGCTGTTTCTGAAATCTTTACTACGGTTCTTGCGGTGTTTGGGTCCTAAACACTGGATTTAAGTAGGCATGGTTGTGGGTCATAGGCAGGCTGCCTTTGATGCGGTGTTGTACACAAACACCGCATTGAACCGCATTAAAGGTTTTGAACTCACCGCATTAAAAGTACTACTTTAACTCTCTTTTACCGTGATTTACGTAGAGTCAGTAGAAAATTTACTCTTAAATCTAACCCAAATTAAAGCTCAATCAAAATACTGTCACCACATAGATAAACTACCTTGTGCAGTACTCTGTGCTCAGTTTCTAGCAAGAAGAGCTTGAAAAAGCTTTGACATCACAAATGCCAATGCAACTCAGTTGAATAACTTGTAGCGGCAACATTTTGTCGGTCAAGCACTGGACCATCACAGTGTGATCCACGGCGCTCCATTCCACCTTAGAGGCAGATCCAAAGAGACCATTGAGCCTCACTACAACTACTTCCGAGTTATTTGGTTGTCCCCCCAAACTGGGTCAGATATTTCAGACAAGTCATGAGCTTGAGTATGGGTTGAGGGTCACTGCGCGTTCTCCCAGCAGCTCTCATGTCACCACTGGTTGTTGTTAGTTCTGTGTTGTGTTCGGACGGGAAGAGTCAGTCAGAGACAAGAGGGCTCGGACTGTAAAGGTCAAGCATTTCTCGACTTTCTGTGCGGATGGCTACATGCGTCATCTTCAATTGTAGCATGCAGAAGCTTGGAAAAAATACAAGGGCCTGCTTGGCAAAGCGGAGAAAGAATTTTTCTCGCAGGTTAACGTGCCGTTTGCCAGCACAAGGAATGCCCATATAGAAGTCAAGCAACCACTTTGTCATGTGGGTGATCAAAACAGTTGAGAAATTGGTGTCTGATGTGGAGCAACTTTCTTGTTTGCTGGCCAGTATTGGTAAATTATTTATGGGTGCAGAAAATTGGCATTGCTAATATTGCAATTGTACGAAGTGGAAATGAAGCATAGGCTGCAGAGCGGCCTCCAGTGCTCAAACCCGTCAAATTAATGAGATAGCATTTCCTTAGATTTCAACTTCAACGATATGTTAAATATATTTTGGACAGTGAGCTTCTGAGGGGCTTTCTACGATTTCGGTCATTAACATTTATTCAATCTTTCTGCTTTCCGAAAATTTGGTTTGTTTTATGATACCTTTTTCATGGCTATTTTCAATAAGTAACATGACATTCCCACACATGTCAAAATCAGTATCAACAGAAAGGAAACTTCTTCGAGATGTTCGTGCTCTCTATGACTGACAGTAACTGTGAATTGATTCCCAGTCATGTCAGATGCTGCACACGGAGCATTCATCAGCAGTTTTTTTGCTTGCGTGAGGACTTCATATTCAATGCAACCAATTTATTCTCTGGTCAAGCAAAGACCCGTGTCGTTTTCCTTTTTAAACCGCAGATAATCGACTGTCATCGACATAAAGAATATGGTATCGCTAATGCAAAAGCTCTGTTTGAAACCCCAGGACCCTCTGAGAAGGCAACTTCTTGTGAGCTTCGGATCTTCCGCTTTTCTTACCCTTGCTTTTGTAGTCGCTCTTGCTAGCATTACTGTTCATTCTGCCGGACATGCCGTTAAGGAGCGATCCAATGAAGTTATGCGCGATCAAGTCGTTCGCAATATTGTTACTTCGACGAGAAATTTAGCAGATCAATTTACCGCCTACTTGCTGACTTTGGATGGAACGGTGCAGCTCATGGCGGAATTTGCGAGGGATAGGATTGTTGGCTACGGAGAAGAAGGCTGGGACGACGACAGGTATGTTCCGTTCTTTGACATAGAATCTCAGACAAATAAATACCCATTGAGATCGCCACCTTTGCCGTTAGATTGGCAAATCAATCCAAATATTGTCTCTGAGAATGCCTGGGAACACTTGCAAGAAAGGACGCCTCTGAATCCGGAGGGACGTTTGACTAGCCAAAGCTCTTCGTTCGCGATGCAAGGGACCTGTGATCCAAACATAACCGATTCCAATCATTTCAACTATTATCCGAACTGTACGGATGAAAACAACAACATATTAACAGGAGGAAAAGTTCAACCCGTTTCTACAGCGAAAGCAATATACGACAAAGCAGGTGACTTGAATGTCTTTTTGAAGCCATTATTTGAGTCACAGCGAGACGCGTATTTCTTGGGCATTTATTTCCATAACGCAGGTGCTGGTGCCACGCTAACTTATCCAGGTGTGAGTCGCGGGGGATACCTTGAAACGTACGAATCTGGTGGCTGCGATTGGATGCGTAACACAAACCCATATACGAAAAGGCCTTTTGGAACCGATGAAGAAATCGGTCGATGCCATATGCAAGGGACCGTTGTGTCCGAAAGAGAATTTAATCCAATGGAAGAGATTTGGTGCCAAGAAATGGCGTTGCATCCGGAGAAAGTTGTGAAGTACGGACCGTATACCCGCGCAAACAGCGGTAACTTTCGATTGATGTCAGCAGGAACTGGGATCTTCGACCGGAAGTAAGTACCTAAAAGACATTTTTCAGTCGAGGCTCCAGCTCTACTTCAAAACAACACGGGTTCTAACTCTCTTTGCTATGATCTTAGAAATGGAAATTTTATTGGGTGTGCCGCTATGAAGGTACCAGTTGACTTTTTAGCAATGAGCCTTAGCGATTCTTTGCTTGTGGAAGACTCTATAATAGCAGTGGTTCGATTTGATAACGGACATCTTGTCGCCGATTCGAACTCATCGTACGCCTTATTCGAAAATGATGGGTCGCACCATATCTCCGAAACAGGTATGATTTCAACTGAGCAATTCGAGACGTTCCGGAGCATTATCCTTTCTATACCCCAATACACAGAGACCGCCGTTAGAGACGCTATGGCGAAAACAGTTTTACCTTGCGAAAAGGGTGGTCTGATAAGTGCATACCCCTTGCCAACACCCCCTATAGAGTACGACCCTCAATACAAGCCAGATTTTCTCATGATACAGGTCATCGGCGACGAAATCTTTCTCTCCATTTCAAAAAATGCTGAAGCTATTAACGCGGACGTGAGAGCAACTGTACTTGTATCTGCGATGCTTGGATTCACTGCTGTCATGATTGTTCTTGCAATTGTTTGGTGTGTTTCTAGAGTGTTGACTCGACCGCTTTCATGGATAGAAGGCATCGCTTGGCAAATCGTGAACCACAGCGATTGCCGAGCTTCCAATAAGCTCCTTGTCGGGAAAAGTTACGACTTGACTCCGATTGTGCAATGTGCTCCTACATCTGAAATCACTGATTTGGTGATTGAGTTTCGGAGAATGATCGAAGGGTTTAGTGGTGGAGGTGCTTCAATAGTTGCAGAACCCGCGCTTGTAGAAATCAGAAATGAGCTAACGTGGCAAAGCGATTTTCGGCAGCTCTATTGTCGCGATCAATCTGATCCAACAGGCTTTTCGTGCGTCGACTTGCAATCAGTTGAGGTTCCTATGGTAGCGGTGGCTAAGCCGAAAAGTGGAACATTTTCCAGTTTCGTCGCCAAGCTCGAAAAGAGAATTCTGTCCAGCTCTATTGGAAGCGAAACACCACCATCTTCCTGCGACCAGAGCAGCGAGCTTGATGAATCTCGTGACAAGATAGCTGCCTCTATTGTTCCTGCTCCAAATCAAAAACACCGAGGCAAAAATGTACTTTTCACAACTGATGAGGATCGAGGATCTGTCAGCAAGAACGATTATCGCTGCGCACTGCAAAACAACAGTGTTCTGCGATCAGCACTGTTCTGGTGGATTCTGTTACTGCTTGTTGTTCCTTTGATTACGGCAAATGTCATCATTTGTGCCATCGTTTCTGCCAATGTCGAAAGGATTCTACCGTCCTGGGTGAGTTTGGTGGCCGAAACATCGATCACGCTTGAGATTGAGGCTCTTATGGTAACAGTAGCTTCCAAGGCTGTGCTGGCATTGACTGTGTTGTACGAACCAATGCGAGACCTCCACTTATTGACTCGTGTCTCCGGTTGGCTCTTGTTTGACGGCATTCGGCGTTCGGTCAGCTTCACGGAAGCTGACAAATCATCAACAGAAGAATGCAAGACCTATTTTGCTGATCAATCCTGTCCCTTTTATAGCCAAAGTCGAGCGCCGTGTCCATGTGATTGGGAAGAACCATACGAATTTAGTCGGCGGACTTGCACCGAAGGAAATCACACTGGGTTGGAAAGACGTTTTCTGTCAGACGAGACGTTTCAACTCTCTAAAACAAGAAGCATTCAGAAGCGATTCGTGTCCTGCCAAGCACGAGACACTGATGCATTCACCGGCAACCGAAACTCATCTCAAAGCTTCCCCACTTTTGACTATAGTCCAGAGACCACTTTGTGGTGGAACACTTTTGATGAAATGCCTGGGTCTGAGCAAGGCGCAGACGTTTCTGGATTTGCAACAACATACGCACGCGCTCGGGTCAGTTCTGCAATGGCTGTAGTGGATTTCCCGATCTACAACTATGCAGTGAAAGTGGCACGTCCAAAAATAAATGTCGCAACATATCTTGGTTTTGAAGGGGATGGTCTTTTAACCGGTTTCAGTGGGTGCCGCTACTCCCAAACGGCACTCTCTTCATTTTCTTCTCGCAAGACCAATCAGGCTTCAGAGCTTGCACCAGACTTGTGTCCCCTGGGTAAATACGGATACGATCCTCGATGCCGCCCATGGTATGCCTCGGGTAAGGCTCAGTATTTATCATCAGGGAGTATGCTTCACGTTACTGCACCCTATTTTTTCTTAGGTGATACAAAGGTTGGGACAACTGTCACGGCTCCGGTGGTAAATCCAAACACCGACGAATTTGCTGGCATGGCTGGTCTTGACTTTTATCCAGAAATGCTTCGACGGTCACTGGCCACACTGAACGATTTAACCTCCTTTATAATTACACCCACGGAGGACGTTTTTGGCGGGGATACGGTTGTTGCCCCAAATAATACCCAACCTTGGATGTCGGCGTCTATTGTTGACTTACTATTTCAATTCGACGAGGAAGGAAGCCAAAATCGGGAATACTTTCGGAATGAAATCTTGCCTAGAATGAGGAACGGGGAGAAAGGATGTGTGAGATTCAAGCGAAACTTAGATGATGGAGGAGAACAGGTTTTGATTCTCGCATTCTATCCGGTATTCGTGCGGGAGCTATCAATCGTAGATCCTTCGGATTTTGGACGCGGTGCGATCACAAGCGGCAAGCTTGTGTACAGCGTCGGTATTTTTGCATGTGAAGGCAATATGCGGATGCCGTTTGAAGCCATCGAGGAAGATGTAGACCAAGATCTTCGATCCAAAGCTACTCTATATTTCGCCTTGGTGGCCGCCGCTACTTTTGTTTTTACAGTTTTTGCCTTTTTTGTAAGTCGTGGCTGTTATCTGCGCTTGCGTTGTGTGTACTACAACTCTGATGAAAGATGGTTCTGTCTTCTGTAAAGACTACGGTGATGGTCACGGAACCAGTTATTCTGTTGCTACAGGTAATCCAGGATATCAACAACCGAGAGGTACAGGAAGACGTACCTCCTTTGCGAGGTGGCTCAAAGGAGACGCGACAGGTTTACAACTCATTCGCTAAATTATACAAGATTGTTCAGATTTCAAACACCGCGTTCTTCTCAGGTAATCTTAGCTGGGCATGCCATTTTCTGAATGATGCGATTCGACTTTTTCGGAAAGTTGATGACAAAAAGGCGATTGGTGTGGCATGCAACAATCTTGCGAATGTTTGTTATGCACAGATACACGCACACCACAACTGCGATGCTGGCTTGAACACGTCGGAAGATTTTGGTGTGGTGCGCGCTGGTTTAGAACACTACGATGAAGCTATTGCCATTTCGGAAATAGAGTTCGAGCAGGCCACGTGCCTCGTGACCAAGGCAGGATTTGCTTATGAACTGGCCGATCGACTCTTCAATCGAGGCATGTTCTTGCTAGCCTTACAAGGTGACCCCGACTGTCCCGACGACGGCCGAGTACGAGCTCTTGCCGACGTCTCTCGGGCCCGTGACCTTGACATTGACACGAGGGAGTTTTTGCTGGCCCACAAGCTTTTGTTAGAGCATTCCGAAGCCGTGTTTGGTCGGATCATTCGGCGAATCCACGGCCTCATTTCTTTCCACCGCGACGAGGAGCTCGGTGAACTATGGGCGCTGCAGGAACTGATTGAGGATGCGGATCAGTTACTGCTTGCGGCGTGGAACGAGCCCGTGGCGCCGTTGTTCCAGCGCTGTAGTCGCACCGGGCGTCTACAGCAGTTAGAAGCCGCCGCGATCCGGCTGGAACTCTCTCGGGACAACGACTGGGAAGCGGCCCGACTGGCGATGCGTATGTTTGCCGAAGACGAGTACCTGATGGAAGGAAGTTTCCAGGTTGCCGCCAACGCGTTGTTGCGCTACAGTCGGGCTACGGATGGAGCAATGCCGTTCACGCGAACAACGTTTCAGTCGACGCGATCGGATTTTCGGAAGATGCTCAAAACTTGCAAAAACGGATCGGTGGACATTGGCAAGTGCCTGATCTTCGCTTTGGAAATAAACAAGCGATGGGAAGGCGATCCCATCATGGACCGGATCAACGCGAACTGTCTTCGATTGTACGACGAGTGCTGCAATCCCGAAGATTCGATGGGTTTGGTAGCGTCCACTACCAGGGGATCGTACTCCTTGAATTTGTCAACAAAGTCGGAAAACGAAGGCTTGCAGCGGTCCACGTTGGACATTGCGACGAGTGGAACGAGCGGAATGGGGTCTCCATCGCTGCCCTTTGCGGTGCAAATGGTGGTGGATGCGTCGGCGTCGCAGGAGAACGATTCTTACGTGTTGCTGGTGGCCGATGGTTGTTCGTGTCGGAGTCGTACCTGTCGATCAAACGGCAGATTGAGCGGTTGAAACGCGAACGTCAAACCACAATCCATTTTATTATTCTAGGTTTGGACGCGGAAAACGAGGCCGTATTGCGAGAGTGCCAAACAATGTGTACCGGTTTGTCCAAGGCTAGTTTTTACATGAACGTGACCCTGGCGAACGTGGACGCGGGGTTTTGTCGTATTGCCCACGTTGTTTCCCATCCACCCGTGACGAACAGCAGTCTCCAAGGCTTGACGACGGAGAAATTTTGAAAAGGTGGTCACGAGAAGGGGTTCGACCGCCGTTGTACTAATTTTGTATTCCCTAATTTTGGGGCAGTAATTGCACCCTCTAGCTACTAGAGCTATAGGTGGCGTAGTTTTACATCACGGGTAAAAAAAAGGAGTGTTCCTCGTTCTCGCGGTCCGGGGTATCGGAATGCCCAGCTAGAGTCTTTTGTATGATCCAACCTCCATACTACCGAGAGAACTAATCCTAAAACACGTTTACGGAGAGCCACGTCCCGCATATTCCTTCCCCTTCCATTCGCCTCCTGGTAGCTCGAGACTGGAGGGGCGTAGGCGGGCGGGGTGCGATCCCGAGGGTAGGAAAGCGGACGGTCCCATGCGCAACAGGCGGCAATCGACCAAGTCGTGATGTTTGGGATTCCGCGGGACTAGTCCCTATGGTCAGTCGTGATCGGAAAAAAAGGAATTTCCAACCGCATCCGGTTGGGATTATGGAGACGCAAGGGCATGGGATTTCTGCAAACGGGACGAATATATGGTACGCTTCGTTATTGGCCTATGGACATATGTGCCTGCTATCTGTAAGAATGGGATGCCTTTATATATTTGAAAATGACGGAGTTCCCAACTAGGAAAGTTCTGGTTGTGGGTTCGAAAAGAGTGTAAAAGAGCGTCATGCCCCATTCGTGTTCCAAGGTAATTTGCGGAGTGAGACGTAGAAAGTGAACTGTGGGTCCGGTGGGATGGGGAAACAGGCCGAGTGTCAAATGTTTCCACTCCGTGTCTCGTTGAGAAGGGCCGAACCGGATACGAATCCCGAGAGCGGCCGGACTGAAAAGGAGACGTCCCGGATCGGCCATGGTACGAACCCCGAACAGGCCCACACCCCCGTTTGCCGGTTATATTACCGTTACTCACGGACTCGTTTCCCCACACGCTAGGGAGGGGGGAAGTCAATCACGTGAGTCGAAAGGAGATGCTGGTTCGAGGTCCGGCGCGCACCCCATAAGTACTGACTGTACCCGCAGTTTCGGACGAAACGAAATTGAAATCCCGTGGTCGCATTGTTGTATAAGTATTTTGAATTTGTCTGTAAACGCAAGTAACGCCGGCCCATCGGTTGCTGGTGGAATGCGGATCACGCGCTGGTTCCCGAAGGGCTTGGATCCCTCCAGTAGAGTGAGAACACTCGAACGGGGATGCGTTTCCCACTGAAACATGGCCCAGGTCTGCCCAGGGCAGTCCAGGGTCCATGCCCTTCCTGGTTGTCCACAACTCGCCGGGCCTTCCACGAAATTTCTTGGCGTACGAGAGGTACCATACACCGGAAAATCCCACAAAACACGTTCCCCCCGCATCATTCGGCTACAGACTCACCCGTTGGTTGACACACTCATATATTCTTGTGGTTGGACTCTCCAACGGTGTCAACGGTCTCGAATATTGGAAGTGATTTTGGAGAGAACACCTACCGACACATTCACACACACGTTGGTCGACACATACACACACCTCCACGGTCCTCTAGACACACACACACACACACACACATACTGGTGTTTGAACGCGGTCCATTTCCGTCTCACGCACCTCCTGACTATCCATCGATACGGCTCTTGTCTCGAAACGAATTCGTTCGTCGATGAGTTCTCCCCGCACTCCGGCAAGCTTGCGTTCGTCGCACAACGTCTGGTATCCGCGTTTCCGCGAACGCTCGACCCTTCCCCACGGGCACGGTCCCCGTCCTACCAAAGCGACTCTTCCCGCATCGTCCACACTCCAAACCACGTCGCCGTCTTCACAGAAACCCCGGACCCTGCGATCCCTACACCGCCACAACAGTCCAACGATGACTACCTCCATCACAACAACGACTGCCACGACGACTACGCTTCCCCCTCACCCTCCCGTGCGTCGCGTGGTGAACTCCTCCTTGCGTGACGGCAAGCCTCCCCGCGTGTCCCCCACGTCCCCTGCCTGGATGTCCGACTCCACGGGGGGCGCCCCGCGACCCCCACTCGTCGCCACACTCAACAACAAGGGCGTCGAGTTTCTACAAAGACAACAGTACGAACAGGCACACCAGAGTTTCTCCAAAGCCCTCCTCTTGCTGCAACAACAACAGTCACCGCCGCTTGCTCCCACGCGCCACAAGAAACCCAAGGCTACCGAGGAAAGGCACTCCTCGCCGGAACTTGAACTCGGGTTGTCTCTGCAATGTTCCCTGGAACCGCTCGTCTTGCCCGACACTTCCTCGTCGCCTCGACGAGTCCAAACCACCGCCACGGCAATCAAGCACCGTGCCGAATACGACGAAGGGATGGGCGTCTTTCAGGCACCCTTACAACTCGGGCAGTCCTCGTACTCCGACGACACGAACAGTAATGAGCACCCGCGGGGAACACGCAACGAACCCGCCACCATTCTCTTTAATCTCGCTCGTGTATATCATCAGCAGGATCATCTCGATCAAGCTCTCGGATGTTACCGACGCGCCTTGGTATCGCTGCACGACGACAGTCATCACAACGATATCTACCTGACTTTGGCGATTCTGTTTGGCATTGGACACATCCAATACATGCGTGGCGATCACGCGGATTCGTTACAGACCTACCGTACCAGTCTGCGTTTGGCCCGTACGCTGGGCAAGGAGAGTGTACCCGTCGCGGCCTGTCTCAACTGCATCGGCGTTCTCCACTACGTTATGCACGATGGTGACGTCCCCACGGCTCTGGAAAGCCTGCAAACATCCATACGGATACGCACCAGCCAACTGGGGAAATTACACGCCGACGTGGGGACGACGTGGAACAACCTCGGACGCGTATACTTTCAACAAGGCCGTTACGGCCCGGCCATGAAGGCCTACCGTCAATCGCTCGCGATTCGACGCTCCGCCCACGGAGATTCCGTCGATGTCGCCGCAACATTGTTCAATATCGGACAATGCTACCATCAAGAAGGACACAAGGACAAGGCCTTGCGGCATTATCAAGAATTCCTCAAACTCGCCACGCACTATTTTGGAAAGGCGCACCGCGATATCTGTATCGTGACGACCTGTATCGGACAGGTCCTCCACGAACAAAAGGAATTCAACAAGGCCCTCAAGGCCTTTCGACAAGCCCTACGCGTGGGACGGGCCGCCCTTGGTACCGTGCACGCCGAAATCGCCATTACCTTGAATAAACTAGGCAACCTGCACTACGAAACGGGAGACCTGGACGGCGCACTCAAAGCCTACCATCAAGGGCTGCGGGTGGAGCTGGCTGTCCTCGAACCTGGCAATCCCAATGTATGCGTCACGTACACTAACATTGCCGAAATTCACAAACAACGAGGCGAATTCGCCCAAGCCTTGACGCATTACGACAAGGTACTGCGGTTGCAACGTCGCCACTCCTGTGATCCACTCGAAATTGCCAATACGCTGAGTAGTATTGGCTACGTACGGCATCAAAAGGGAGACTACCAACGTGCCATGGACGTGAATCAGGAGTGTTTGCGAATTCGGCGGGAAATCAAGGGGGATGTCGACGAAGAAGTGGCGTCCACGTTGACTCACATTGCCTTGGTCTTGCTTAAGCTAGAATCACACGACATGGCTCTCCAAGTCTTGTCGGAAGCCTACCGCATTCGCTCCTTGCTGAGCAATGGACGGTCGTCGGGCGCCAATACCGAGGCCAAACCCACGCGGGACATTGCCTTTACGCTGTACAATATTGCACTCATTCATCACCAACAAGGTTCACACGAACAGGCTCTCCAATTTTATCTGGAGACGGCGCGGGTTGAAAAGGCCGCGCTCGGTGAAGCGCACAGGGACTTGTCTATTACGGCCTACAACATTGCGCAAGTCTACTACCAACGTGGCGACATGGATTTAGCCGTCGACTACTTTACCGAAGCCTTGCGAATTGAGAGGCTTTGTTTTGGACCGGATCATGTAACGTGCGCCCGGACCTTGAACGAAATTGGTAACATTGAACTGCAAAGGGGTAATTTGGACGCCATGCTGGGGTGCTACACGCAAGCATTGCGGATATATCGACACCACCACGGGGCGGTCGGTGACGAGCACTTGGTGATCTACGGACGGTCCTTGTGGAGATTTGAAGTGGTCCAACCCGCGGCGGCCGGGATGGCCTAACGATTCGTTGGTGGAATCTCCGCGCTACGGGTGAGCCGTGTCGAGTTGTTTCTAGGTTACAAAGTAAGGAAAGAAAAGACTGTATTGGCAACGATTTATTGCATAAATGAGAAAAATAGGATTCGTTCATGATAGTCAGCAGTTTTTATTTATCCAAAGTAGATCTCGGTAGCCTGTTCATTGTACGCGAACAAGGTGTAAAATGAATTAAAATTCACGATGTCCGAAAGTTGTTTGGAAAAAGGCATTCCACCGTCGCCCTGGGTGTTTTGCGCAGTTATCGTTCCAACTGACAGTGATATGCATTATACGCATAACTTACAGTTAATTCATATGTACAGGGCTCATTTCCCGTCGGTCGGTCGATGTCATCCGGTCTACGGATAGACTGACATACAACACCGAGGCTGGTCGATTTCGATCCAGGCTTGCGTGAAAATGAGGGACGATTCGGCGAGATCGTCTACCCGGACATTGTAGAAAAGGCACACAAAGACGCAGCAAATTCATTAGCGGTTTCATTGGTGGGAGCAGAAATTAACATCACGTCTCCAATCAGTCGCAGTGCCTTCCGGTAGGAGCCCATTGGTGGCTGGACTAGCCGTTGGTCCAACCGGTGCCAAGCCGCAACGTGTGCTTGCCTTTGTTCTACGATCCAAGCGAATCCTTGAGTTGTGTTGTTACTCAATGGAAAAGAAGTTGTTGGTCTCTTTGCAATGCTCTCCTCTCCCAGGAAACGAAGCACTAAGTCAAGCCCTAATATACCGAGGGGATACAAGTCCACGAGACCGGGACACAGGCGCGCTGAACTACCTTCTATTCTGCGAACACGACAGTATTCTTGTTGCGCCGAAAAGTCACGGGCATCGGGATCATCCGCCACGAGACAGGCCAAATCGGGCAATTTTGGAAGGTGAAAGCGCTTCATATCGTAGTACATGCCGTGGATAATACGACGCCATTGGTGCATGGGTTGAGCGCCACTGAGGTCGATCAATTGGAAGGTGGTTTTGGTAGCGGCTGCCTGCGACTGGTCATAGCTGTGCTGGAGAATGTTTAGTCTGGATACATCCAAGTGAAGATAGCCAGCTCGATGCAATTCTACTAGTTGCGCCCCCACCTGCTTAAGAAGCAGCACCAAGACCGTGGAAAAGTCCATTTGTCTAGCATTCATGAGTTTGCGTACATTCAGGAACTCATACTCGGCCAACTCGGTCAGAATAAGGTAATTCAGGCCAGAATCTAAAAGCAGCAAGTCTGATTTGTTTGTTGCTGTAAAGGTACGGGTTGCATCTGCTTCGGTCCAGGCTGACCGTCGATTCGATATCTTGGTGGACTTGAACAAGACTGAGCGTTGCATTTCTCCCGGATCACCTGTACCGTCGCTGGAATTGCAGCACTTGCCCCGATACAGCGTCCCTTCGCCACCCTCGTGCGTTACGGTACAAAAATCGAACTTGCATTTGCACGAGGACACAAGTGACGGCGCTGGTAGGAAGGCAAACTCGTGCTGCCACACGCAAAGTCCCGTGCGACGTGCGACGTGATATACGACAGGCGATAGATCGAGCGTTCCAAAAACCACCACACGCCGTTCAGCGATAATTAGAAAGCAGAGCTGTAGAATGAAAACGCAGACCACTGTAATGATCCTGGCGACTCGTCGTTTCGCGCTGACTCGCCACCGCCAGTTCCAGAGGATTGTGTAGGAAGGCTTTCGTGGACATTGGGCATTCCCTTCCTTCCGTGATGAATGAAACTGATTTTCTTCGTCCTCACTAGGAACGACGCCACAGTCAGCACCATCAATGCCAGCTCGGCGTGAGCGTCGAAAAAGTGCGGAGCTACTGTTTGATAGCATATTTCGAGCTGGATAGGACGTAGTTTTAAAAGTGCGTCGGAACGTCTCCATGTTCACTCACCTCTCGGACCACTTTTTCCTTTTTAAGAACAATCGACCCTTGCCGCGACAGCGGTTTTTACGGCGTTTGTTACTGATGGTTTGAACTCAGTAAGTTGCGCACCGATCGCATGCATCAACGCAGGAAATGAGTTGCTCACATACTATTTGGTTCGGTTTCGCTCGTGTTCTGACTATGAATGGAGATACGGGCGTTGATGGCGCAATCTTGCCGAGTTTAGTGCCTTTTTTCCTCCATAGTGAGCGCGTGTGAGAAAATCTCAGATATGTTGATATCAAGCGGACTGGAGGTAAAAACAGGGGCACGTGCTATTGTACTTTACTGTCTATTTATCTTGGACTGTCGAAACGTTTGAATTAACAATTATAAATGGGATGTCATATATGTGAAATGAAAAACAAAAGATTTCGGTCAGAGTACCTACCGTCTAACTGTAAAGTATAAACTTATGCAAGGGCAAGACTAACGTTTTCCGAATTCACAGTCAACGATCTCCATTCAAGATTGCTTCACAATCAGAAGATGCCATTTTCTGAACCTTTCTTCTCCGATGGTCGACAGGCTCACAAACTCCGGCCACAAACAATAGGGTTCATTTTCAACTTTTAATTTAGCGTAGGGTCAGGGTCTGCATCGTCGGGGTCCGTGGCCGAGAAACACCGCACCCGGGACACATTTCAACACCTCGCTCGCCTTCCAAGACGGTTGTTGTCTTTGCTCACCATCATCCACGGCCATCTCTGCCCATTGAATTCTACGAGTGTGCCTTCTTCGACTTTCAATTCGGTTGTCGGTGCTGGGCTTGTTTGATCCAGGCACATACGACGACAAAGATGATTCGGAGCCGTGATGTGGTCGCCATCGTCGCGATCGTTCTGTTGAGTCGCATGGCGTGGCGCGATCCAGCGGAATCTTCCTTGACCGTCACAACCTTTTTATCCTTTTACGTACCGTGGCAAGAAGATCGAGGCCGAGGTGCGGCGGCTCCCACTTTACTGGACGTGGATGGAGATGGAGTCTCGGAAGCGCTGGTGACGATTGTCCAAACCACCACCGGCGATGTCGCGAACGGCAATGCTTGGACGATCCAGATTCTGGATCTCAAGCCGGCGGCGAACACCGACCAAACGCATCTGGCTCCGTTCTCGCCCAAACTCATGTACGCGTCATCTTCCATGTCTATGGAAGATACCCACATGTCTCCCTTAATGATAACGACGGGGCACGTACTTAGTGAAGCACACGTCGAAGCCAAGCCGAATGGTAGCGACAATCCATCCAAGCAAAACAGTGGAGGCGATCGCACTCGCCACTACTACTGCGGGATAGATTGGCACGAAGCCTCGGATAAATGCGGAAAGCATTGTCCGAAAGGCCAAGCGGATGAGTGCCCCCCTGGTGAAAAATGTTACGCCGATACACCCTGTGACGCGTCAGCGGACGAGCAGCATCGCTCGATTCTGGACGAAAAGGACATGTACCAAACCCCGGTCGGATCTGTACCCACTGTATTTGTGCTCTGGAACGACGGTAGTGTGTCGGCACATTCTTTGACAGGAGAAATCAGCGCCGGCGCTAAAGGCCTCGAATTGACGCATTTGTGGACGAGAAACGTGTACCGGGAAAAAAACCGGACCCTGACGGATTGGGAGGATACTACCTTGAACTTCTTCAACGCACTCGATGCCGGCGACGCTCACGGGAAACTTGTGTTTACTGGATACATAGATTTTCAAACTCCGGACGACGATATCGAATCCGCAAAGATTGCGGTTGCTTTGGATGCCAAGACGGGCCAGACGCAATGGGAGTTCTTCGTCCCCGACGATGGAGAAGTTTTGGATGACGAGGCGCCTCTACTTTTACCGCTAAAACGGGGCTCCACCTCCCCCGCCCGCAGACGATCCCAAATTCCTAGCTTGGTCGCATTGCACGAAAGTCGCGGTGTCGCTAATTGCTTACACGCCTATCGCAGATCACTGTTGACCACCGGAGTGCTTCCTCACAGCTACTGGTCCAACGACGATGCGACTGTCACAGCGGTGCACTTCACGCACCAAAAAATGCCGGCAGAAGCCAAATTAAAAGGGAAGGATAAATTGAAGCCAAAGATGGGAGGAGGCTTGAGCAAGGGAATCACCATAAAACCAAAACAAACGCTATCGGCGAAACTGCTGCCGACAAAAAAACGTCGCCGGAAACGTCTCCCTCACTTTGGCCGTCCCAACGTACTGGTATTACATAATCAGCATGGTATACACGTGCGGTCAATCAAGAATGGTATGTCTCTCTGCCACGTTTCCCTCTCGGACGATACCCTCTATGCTGATTTGAACCACGACGGAGTACTGGACAGTGTGCAAGTCCTAGTGGGGGGTCATGCAGATAACCTGGAAGACTCGACAGACGATGGCTACAAGTTTGTATCCCAGCTTGTCAAGCGAGTAGGCGATCTGGGGCAGGAAGACGCCAAAGTCGAAATTGCTTCGAGAAACAGAGTACGCTCTCGATTGTGCCACGCCATGGCCTTGTCTGGAATTCCAACGAAGGAGGAACTATTCTCGGTGTCTTTATGTTCGAACAAAGACGATCGCGACGAGAGTATTGCCGGGTCGCCACCCCTCGCGATAGAATCGTTGAACGGCAAGGGATACGATTTGATAGTTGCTTTAAGCAATGGCCAAATTAGTCGGTTCCGTGGTGTATCAGGGAGTCGGGTGTGGCAGATCTCTGGTCGACGATTCGAAGACTTCCCCACCTGGGACGATACAACATTGGTCTCAATTGACCGCATTGAGGCAGAGTTTGCTCAACCAGCGACACGGCCGATTCTAATTGCTGGAGAGAACAGCATGGCACTTCTAGCTTCGCGCAAAGGAACCGTTCTAGCAACCGCCAGTTTCCCGCAGCCATCAATGCGAAAACCCCTTCTAATGGATTTTAATGGTGATGGGACAACCGACGTGATGGTGATGACCCAAGATGCTATATGGGGCTATCGGGTCGTCGTGAAGACTGGAACATCGATCCTCTTTCGGATTACAGTCGGTTTACTTTTGGTTGCGATGATGATGGCTGTGCTGCGTAATCGATTCAGTCCTCAACCGGGGAAACGTAGTACTGATGCGTAAACCATGAAATCAATTTCGGTTATTTCTCGTTTTGCAATGTTTAGGTGTTGTGCAGTACGATGCAAAAATCACATAGTGGGACAACAGCAAAGTTAATAGATATTTTGATATGTAGCCTAAGCAGAGATTTTTGCAAGATGCAGCTTCGGTATTGCCAACATACCCAGAAGATTATTGGTGGAAGGGCAGCTCACCGTATCTCTGGATTCTCCCGACAAGTTGACTTCCTCTAGCTAGCTAACATAAAAATTATGAATTAGCATCAACCCAACTTCTTCAGAAAGGATATTTCTTCGCTGCTCAACTTTTCTTGCAGTTGCTGGAGAGATGCTTGCGTTGCATGTGTCGTTTGATATTCGTCATTTGCCGGGAGTTTCTGATCTTCGACCTGGGATGGCAAGGCAAAATTCTTGGTCGCCTCTGACCAGAATGCTTCCGTCCCTTCAGCCAAGTTGTCTCCTCGTGCTGTATCCTTTACTTTTTGAGTTTTCGGCGACTTGTTGATGGACGCCGCAAAAGGTTGTAGAGGTGCATACGCTTGATCATAACTACTAGATTCAACTGTTTCAAAGAAATCTTTTTCTTGATGTAGCTGGCGAAATTGATAAGGTTGATGTTGATGAAGAGCGCTCTCAACAGATGTAGCGAATTTGTTTTGCGAGCTCGGTAGATCAGCTCTTCCCTCTTTTTCCCAAAATTCGGGAGTCGCGGAAGATTGAACGAGGTCTTGCAAAGAAAAGGTGCTGGAATTGGAGGTCCGACTAGACTGTGGAACATTGAACGGAGAAATGTTTGCCTTGTGGGAAGAAGTGTGCCGCTGGACGGAGAACGAAGCATTTGGCTTTCTATAACTGTCGAGATTGTGCTGGTTGTCTATAAACAATTCAGCATTGCAAGCGTTTGAGGCTTCCGGATTTTTCTGTCTCGGGTCCAAACCGAGACGTTGCCATTCCTCGACCTCTCTTTTGTAGCGTTCCTGCTCTATTTCAGCTTGTTGGACATAAGGGATCTTTTCGTTTTCTTCAAGATCTCGCCACTTTGATGCAATCGTTCGAGCTAAGACAGCAAATCCAATCTTGCTTTCGGCTACAATCGCGTTGGTTTCTTCGTTGTCTTCAATGCTTGGTGAGGAAGCGTCCAGTAGTTTCCTGCGTTCGTGCCTGAAGAATAGGTTATATGCTGATAGTGGACGCTTGGGCATTCCATCAGGTTTAGTCCACTTGCGTGGCTTCTTTTTCCTACCCCGAGGTTTCCCTTTCTTCGTGGCGTCGCCATTTGGATTGATCGGAAACATCAAAGTTGCAGTACACGCTTGCAGTTGAAAACTTGTTGGCTGTTTCGTCTTTTCAATGAGCAACTATGGATAGCGATTTTGGTCACTTGGTTCGCATTCGTTGCTGCATAGAGAAGTAGAGTGTGTTCCGATCCAGCAGTCCCAATCCCAAACTTTGGGAGGAGGTACATAGTAATTGTGTCGCTATTTCGGGTCTTCAAGCTGCTACGCTTCGCTCATTTTCGGGAAGCAACTCCGTTTAGAGGCAATTTGACTTGTCTCCATAAATGGATTTCGAGAATATTCCTATAGGACGGATCTCCCTATGAATTAAGGTCTTTCGTTTCCGTCTAGTTATTAAACCGTTTGGGCTATAGATATCTACACCTCAAAATGATTGGTTCTAGAGGGTGCTGAGAAAACAAGCAACTCCAGAAAAGCTCTTCTATTCTGTCCACCAATGCAATCACCTGTGGCTAAACGATCGGCCGATCAGCAAAATGTGCCGTCTTAGTGTTCTTGAACGTACTGTTAGCTTTAGTATACATACATTTGAGGCAGTCGGATCTCAGTGACTGTGGTTATACCTATGAGAAGAAGAGGGTTTCCGTTAACCTCCCCTTAGCGCGCAATAGGTACGGCATTTATATTACTCGATCCTAGCTAGTGATTAGCAATTCGATCGAACAGCCATACATAGAGAGCATGGCGTTTTCGATTATTCTTGTCAATACAAACCAGGAATTTCTTTCGCGCCTCCTTTAGGCAAGAAGTTTTAAGGTAACATGTTACACCCTTACCAATTTCTTCAGAATGGATACTCTGAATCGAGAAACTACAGAAACTTGTCGTGCAGTTTCTGGTTTGTGTTGCGATTCCGTGAAACGCGGTCGGCCAAGTTGACACCTTCCCCGTGCATTCCATTTGCTTGCTGCGACAACTTCTCCAGAAACGCTGCATTTCGAAGCCGGGGTGGGTCCTCCTTTTCCCTGTGCTTCGATAGACTCGTCCGAGTGGCTTCTTGTCGATGAGCAGCCGTTTCCATGTCCCTTAACGCCTTGGTCTTCTCTTCACTTGTCAGAAGCCGACGATTGGACTTCAGCTCCTTAACACGACGGTGCTCTTCTTGCTGTTCTTGCCGCTTCCGTCGAAGCAGCTCTTGGTTGGGGCCCAACTGCTGGGGGTGGACCATGATACTAGACTTTGATCTTCCAGGTGCATTTTGTAAGCCAAATCCTTTCTGCTTCTGAAGAACTGCTCTCGTTTGCGTGCTAACGGTAGCATATTGCGTTGGACAAGGCTCGCAATCGTCGCGAGCCTTGTCGTTGTTGAGGCGATCACTTCTCACTTCCTGGTGATTCAGTTGGCTCTTCGAGTAGTCATATTCCGGGGTTCGATAGTTTCTTCCATGCCCTCGCCGTTCCCTCGATAAACTTCGATTACGGGAATCTACGCTACTACTGCGATCATATTGGCAACGGTGGTGTGAGTAGTCACCGCCGTGGTCCCGACGTTCATGGTGCTTTGGACTTGGCCTCTGGCTGCGGTGAATTCTTGGGTGCCGAGGTTCGTGGCTTTGGCTATGCTCACGGCCGTCTCGACGATCGTGTCTACGGTGGTGGTCCTTTTCCTTACTGTCATTTCTTCGGCGACGATCGTAGTGCTCGTTGTCTGCGTGGGCTTTCCGATCACGGCGGTGATGCTTCCGTGAAGACCTCCGTCCCGGACTTTCTTCCCGGTCTCGTTTCCGCTTCTTTTCTTTCTTGGAACGACGTTTCTCGTCCACAGCAACTCCGCCAACCACCTTTTCGTAGAGTTCCTTATTGCGCTCGTGCTGTTGCGTTTTCTGATACGCGAGTGTCGAGACGGCAAACATGGGATCCTCGTGTCGGACCCGAAAGGCTTCGTTGCGTTCCGCAACCGTTTGCTCTGAGTAGGCTGTCGAGGATTGTCCGGCTGTGTCGGCTACCGTTGCTGCTGCTAGGACTGCATTGACTCCCTCCATGGCTTGGCCATCGTCCAGGTCGCCCTTGATTGCTCCTTCCGGAACGTACTCTTTTCCCAGCAAGTACTCTTCCGACTTTTTGATGGCGTCTTGTTCTGCAATTTCGGACTGTGCGTTTTGCCCCTGGTACATCCAGTCGATTCCACGATCGAGGGTTGTTTTCTTACCAGTAAGCGCTTCCAGCTCTTCCCGTTCGCGTTCGTGCTGAATTTGCTTGGCCAGTTCTTGCGTCTTGGCCGCCTCCGCCTGTTGCTGCTGCTCGGCAACCCACACTTTTTCCTGATTCGCCAAATTCTTCACATGCCAAGACTTTTTGCTGAGAAATGCCAAGCCTTGAACCATGCTGCAATTACTGTTTGTTATTCGGTCACCAGGTTGTGTGCGTTTGAAAACAAGCGATTGTGTGTCTATGGAAAAGAGAGAACAGACGGAATTGCTCCAAGTGCGAAAATCGGACTATTCGGGTCAACCGCAACGACACATCACATCTATTACAGTCAGTCGCCGTAAACTAGCAAGAGGTAGTAGAAACAAGCGGAAATCTACGGCAGATTGCCCTCCAAATCACAGAGCACCAGTGAAGGTTTTAACTCGGATATTCGTTGGCGAATCACGTATCTACAAATCAGATTACAGTTGTGTCATCTTGTGATTTACTTGTCAGTCAGACAATCAGTCGTTCCGCTTATTAGAAGGATGTCCTTTTCAAACACTTCAGGCCCAAAAAATCATCTAGAGTAGTACTCTTCATTCGACTGTTATCTTCAGGACTTGACGGCCAACAGGCAAACAAACGCGGTGTGTATCTAAACGCTCCTTATTTCTTCGTTCATGGCGGATTCCCGTAGGAGTGCGAGCCGCTTCTTTTCGCGCAAGCGGCCGTTGTCACCACGTAGCCCGTCGCCGGTACCTGACTGTGAGTACGAGGCAAGTGTCATCGACAGCAGCTCGGAACAGGGAGTGCCGTCACCCGCACGGGAATATGACGCACTAGCTATCGATAGCAGCCTGAAGCGAAGAAAATCTTTGCCGATAACCGAATACGACGAAATTGGAGTCGACAATTTTTCGGGACGGGAAGAGCCGTTGCTGAAAAGCTTCGCGCGCGAGAACACGGATGGGGAGATTGGGAAAAGAGAAGAAAATTGTCTGACGGAACGGGCTTGCGTTGCGTTAGCGGATTCTGTCGAGGAGTACGAAAGGCCAGATAAGGCCACAGATAGTGTCATAGGTCCCAGTGAGCCAAGAGATTCCTCTACAAAAATGAACGTATTTGCCAAGTTCGCCTTTGCCGGTGCCACGAACGAGAGCCGCCCCAAACTAGTCTCTACGCTCAATTCCTTTGGGGCAGTCGGCGCGAAATCTTTCGCCATCAAAGTCCCTAAACCTCCGAAAGTAAGTTGCAAGAAAGACTGGATTCCGATGAACTTCGTTTCTCCCAGCCAACGCAGCGAAATTGTTCAGAAGTGGCATTCCATGGCCACTAGTGAGGCCTCTTTAGAGGATCGACGTTTCGAGGTGTTCATTGCTGCCCGTCTGCACGCTCGCTGTCAGGAAGGCACGACACGCAAGGCCATGACTCAATTGCGTGAACGGCTGGGAGCAGTATTGACCGTCGCAACCATAGCGCGGTCCGAGCCTGAAGATTTTGTGGATGCTCTCTCCTGTCTTCAGTACTACTCAACCAAGGCAAAACACATTGTCAAGGCAGCGCGGGAAATCGTATCGCAATTCGATGGGGAGGTCCCGGAAAGGAAAGATCACCTGCTCACTTTGACGGGGATTGGACCGGTGTTTGCGGATTTGTTGGCCGTTGTCAATACTCGATCCATCCATCGCCATCATTTAGAGCAGCAAAGTTTCAAATAGTCTCCTGAATCCTCGTGATACTTTTGTACGTTGCTTACTGTTAGTTGTTAACCTCTGCTTCCTCCTCTTCTTGCAATCCTTCCGATTTTGGTTACGCGCAACTCTAGACCCCATCTATCAACAGGCAACTTATGCTGAAGAGCACCGGCTTTTTCCGTACTTTCGGTGCATTGAAGCACAGCCTCGGCTGGTAAGCAAGAGAGGAAATGTCATACTTTGGTCACGACAAGAAAAAAGGTGAGGCCTAGCAGTTATCTCTGTTTGCAGAATGAATCGGTTTTTATCGAGAGGGTAGGGGTTGTGTGTGCTCTTCTCTTTCGTTTTTCAAAAATGAATTGCAATCGATTCCTTTCGGACAATTCCGATGTCACGTCGCCTGTCTCGTGTATCTTACTGGTCGCGCAAAAGCTTTTTCTTGGCATCGATCGGTCTGACTGGATTTGTGGAAGTTTTCCCACGGTAGTGACTGTGAACGAGAGAATCATAGAACACATCAAGAATTTGGTTTAAATCACATTTGCTTCAAAGTCAGTGAACCCAAGCGTCTCCAATAGCCTCTGCTACAGTTATCTTTAACAAAGTACGAAGCAGACGTCCACACGCTGCTGCTTTGCTAAAGCGAACGTTTGCCGTCGGCATGTCCTCAGCAGTCGACTTACCGGAGGTCGCCTGGGAGCATATCTCTACTTTTTTATCCGCGCCCGACGTGTTGAGTTTACTGAGCACGCATCGTTCCTTATACAGTATCGGTCTCAATCCATCCTTCTGGGATTTGCTAACCCGACGTGAAGGCGCCGAGCGCCAGCTTCTGTCGGAAACTCCCGGTGATAAAAGTCGATCGCCCCCGGCTGCACGTGCCAAACGCCGGTTTCTTCGAGCCGCCTACTGCCAATCTTTACCATCTGTCCACTGGAGTGCGGTCCGTTCTCATCCAAAAGACCCAACTGCACCGAGCGCTCGTGAAGGACACGTCAGTTGTGTCATGGGCGATAAAGTTGTGGTGACGGGCGGATTTACCGAGGACGCTGCCATCTACGTTCGAGATCTGCAACATTTCAAGAACGGCGAATGGGAGCGTATTGTACCCGAGGGGCATCCAGGATTTTCCTACGGTTCATCTTTGACTGCTCTGGAAGAGCATCGAGCTGTATTATTTGGTGGCTTCCTAAGCGGCGGATATGCCAACGAGACCGATCGCGTTGCGATTCTGACGTTGCTAAGGAACGCTGAGGACGGAATCTTGAACGGATCTTGGGAGATCAAAACGGTGCTGCCTTCTTGCGCGACATTATTCCCAGAACAAATTCAAAACTGGCAACTGAGTTGTGCGCGGGCCTATCATTCTGCAACTTTGCTATCAAATCGGTATTTGTTCATAAGCGGCGGCATGCAAACACGAGGTTCTATTTTGAATCCTTTACTTTTGGACACGTTAACATGGACCTGGATTGACAGTCATTCTATTACAACGGGGATTTCGCCGTCTCCCCGGTTCGGTCATTCGGTTATCCTCGATGAAGCCCGTTCACGGCTAGTCCTATTCGGTGGTGGAAATGGATCCGATTTATTGCGTTCCGGTCGAGACAATTCAGAAGTGTGGGAGTTGCGTATGAGCACCTTCTGGCGGAGAGGCTTAATCGAATCGCTACCCTGGGATTGGCGTTTGCTGCATAGAAACCATAACGAAAAATCTGAGGATGAAGATGACGGTGCAGAAAATAGAGATGCTGGTATCAATATGGCGGCTATGAATGAAGATATTGCCAATACTCTCCGGCCATCAGAAATCCTAGTGTTGGGACGTTGTCACATCTCCCACAGAATATCTCGCGACACGGTTTTACTTGCGTTTGGATCTGGCCGTCCGTCGACTAACGGTATATTGGCCTTTGATTTGATGACGAATACGTTCTTTCGTCCCGCTGTTTCCGGAAGCTTGCCACAACGACGTTTTACATTGACATCGATGTTTCTACCAGCTCAGGCCTGTATTGTTGTGCATGGGGGCTTTGGCCCGAGACATGCCAGCTCTTCAGTCGACATGCGTACGTTTCGTAATTGCAGTAATGCATCTTTTCTGGTCCGCCTTATCTCTCACTCCAGTTTTGTTTTCGATTGCCACTTTACTTTTAGGTATACTGGATTTGGCGCCTGCATTGAAAAACAAGAATTTTGGATTCACTTTGGACCCACACGGGCGATCATACCTTCCTGTTCAGGATGCCGACATGATGGTGGAGCGGAGTTCCCAGGCAAGCTCTATCAGTGGTCTGCTTACGATGCTGAATGGGCTGGAGCCAGGCGCCCGTCGTTTAGCGGCAGGACAGCTGTTGAGTCAAATGCAAGACAATGGACGTAGCAATGGACGCGGAGCCGCTTTACTCAGTATGATTGTCGAGGGAACCGCTAGATTTGCGATGGACGAGGAGGAAGACAATAGTGCAGAGGACGCTACTTGATTGCCTGCGATAGAAGTATCGGTATTATACAAAATGTATGGATGCAAGAGGGTAATGCATTCATATGTCGAACAAATCATATAAATTTCAATTTATGTATCTTACCCCGAAGGAGGTTTATAGCCACCGGAAGCGGGAGCTACTGTAGTTGAATGAATATTTGTGTACTCACTCATGAAGAAACGACGGCTGGCCAAGTCATGGGGTTGGCGTCGAGGCGGATCGGTTCCACTCACAAAACCCACCAAGTAAAGGGAATTGAATACCCAGATGCTACCAGCACGCCCGGACGACCCACTATCGTCCCAAACCTTGTTAACGTACGTACTCTCTTTACACCATGATTTGGGAACGCAACGCATCGCTTTGACGTCTGGTTGTTTGTCTTCTTTGGAACCGATGAAACCCAGCGCTACAAAATCGTCCCCAGGTGGAACAGGTTCCCAAGCATAGAAATGGTTGCTTCCGTGCGTTAGGCTCCAGGCTAAACGATATCGAGCAGGATAGGGCATGTACTTGTCTAAGACGTGGGGAAGCCAGCTACTACCTCCTACCCAACTACCAGACGTGTCGGTGACTTCCAAAAACAGGCGCTCATTGCTGTCTCGATTTGGATTATCATAACCATGGCCAGCAAAGTGTCCAAGCGAAATCGAGACCTTATTTTGTTTCAAACTGCTGCTGGCGTGCGGTTCCCAGACGCTAGTTTTATAGCGACTCATGCTTCCTTGGCTGTTCCAGACCAGGTTGAATTTTGATGCTTTCTTAACCTTCACTTTTATTGAGCCCAAAACGGCCGGGGGGATCTTGACATCTCGTTTGCTGTCGTCATCAGATGGCATAGGAGGTAAAGGCAAACCACCATTAAAAGTTGCCAGTGAACTTTGTAGATTGCCGTCATCTTCAAACCCAACCGCTCCCTTGAACTCGTCGAGGCTGATGAACCCATCTTGATCGTGATCGAGCTCTTTCATAAATCCAGAAAGGAGAGCGGAGTCTAGCTTCAAACCCAACCATTCCATACCACGACGAAGATCTTCGCCGCTAAGCAATCCATCGCGGTCACGGTCAATGGCGCCGAAGGCATCTCTAGGAAACATTCCTCTCGATTTCAGCAATGCGGTGATACGCCCAGCAGCAATCTTATAATTGAGAAGATGGTGCTCGTCAGCAGTGATGAAAACTTTGGAAAGTGCTGTGGTCGCCGGATCGATATGCTTCCGGCGGCGATTGCTCCGAAGCTCCACAAAGTAGTTGTATCGCCTTTCCAAATCATTGTTTTGCAATGCTCGAAGGAGAAGCGTAACTTCGCGTGGTTGATAGTTGACCTGACTGTCGATAAAGCGGAAACAAGAGTAGGCTGTAGAGTGCTGGAAACTTTGTGCTGGTTCGTACCCGTACGTTGAGTCAAGGAGAGTTCGTTCTGTTCGAAGCGCAACGGTTGTATCCCTACCAGGAATAAGTGGCAAAGCCGACTGTTGGTGTAATACTGCACGCATGCACTCCGCCTCGAACAGAGACATGATCACGTAATAGCGACCAGCCTGGACTCTGTAGAACATTCGTTGTGTAAGATAATGTTTTAGCTCGTCAAACGTAATAACACGGTTCTGAACATCTGGCATTTGCTCAAAGAACCGGTCCCCATCTTCACCGTCGACATCAACATCAACCGCTCGCAGCACCTCCTTCAACTCCGTAACCGAAATCGTTCCAGAACTGTCACCATCGGCTCCAAGAAACGCACGCTTCAAAGTCTTCTCTTGATCTACTGTAAAAGGCTTTCCCACAGCTGCAACTTCCTGTAGCGCAGCCTTTGATGGAGTAAAGTCCATAGTAACAATGACATTCTTCAGTCGTCGATGGGTCTTTGAAGCCCATTGCTTCTCGTAGTAGTTGCGGGATACCAATAGATAGTCAGGAAATTCTAGGCCAATTGCTTTTGAAAAAAGGTAATTCTTCACAGTGAACTGCGAAGCAGGATAAAATGCCTTTTGCCAAGACTGGATCTTCTCTTCGCCGTCTGCTGTTGCTTCCGTTCGATTTTTTTTGTAGTTTGGATCCACACCTTTCAATGTTACTGAAAGCGACTGGACAGGCCAAGCCACAGGACTCTCGCCATCCCGGGAGTATTTTTTCTTTTTCGCTGATTCTTTGACAACTTCTTCCTCCTCTTCTTCCTCTTCTTCTTCCTCTTCCTCCTCCTCTTCTTCTTCCTGTTGCACAATATCGTACAATTAGTTTTACGCGTGGAGAAAAACATAGTTTCCCGCACCTCTTCAAGCTTACCTGCTCTTTCAAGACTTCCTCTTCGGATACCTGCTCCTTTTGTAAATTAGCATCTTGGTCTTCGTCTGCCGTGTCCTCCGACGCTTTCCCACCAACACGCCTCTTGCTCAAGCCCTCGGATGTGACTAACACCATCAAAATTTTGTCCACAACGGCTTTATCGTAATCGTTCATTATGAAATCCTGACGACGAATGATAGAGTGCCGTAGAGTATCTGATAAGGGCACTGGGGTGGGGATGCTGTTCGGAACGGTAAAATCGAGGCGTTCAGATATAATATCGAGACACTTCTGAATCATTTCAATGCCCACGAGGGAAGATGCGCCGCCAGTTCCGGACTCGACGACACTTCGAATTGCACTGGTGTCGTCGGCGAACAAATTCTGCACCTTGTCCCCAAGTTCAAGGTCCCCATTAATGTCAACATGACCAGCCTCAATTGATTTCGATGTTCCAAATTCTTTGACTCGAGATGAAAAGGCAATCTGTGTGAGCTCGCGGTAGTGTGTGGTAAGAATGCGATAAGCCCGTTTTCGGAAAACGTTGTCTATACTTTGGTGGCAGAGCATTCGAAACTGCATATTCTCGCTCTTCATTCCGTTGACAGTAAGCCATGCCGCAACGTTGACTAAAAGCTGTTTTTGCGAGCCAAAGCTAGCTACTGAGGGACTTTGATGAAGGGGCGATAGCGATAGCAGGTCCGAGGCGTACGAGCTCTGAGGTGTATGCACCACAGACTGAGCTGGTGCCTGTTGCTGAGATATTCTAGTATGCTGATCTTGGAGGAGGCGCATTACTTCTGGAATAATAAAGAGTTCGATTGTCTGGCCTTTTCCAATACCCCTCATTCTGAAGGCTCCTTGTGCATAGTCACGAAAAGTCATATCCTTTCCCAAAGTTAGCGCAGCCCGAGCATCGATGCATTGGTGAATATCCATCCCCGTAGTATGAATCTGATCATAGAATGAAAATCGCCGGTGCGGTGGAATTCCAGACTGATTTAATCTGACCACGTTCATTCCATGTCGCATCAAAATCATTTTCCTGTCCTTATGGTCAAGAAAAACTACTCCATCAAAGTCTGACGATAGACCGTGGGTAAGAAGAAACTTTGCAACATCATAGTTGCTAAGCCCTGTCACAAGTGCGCCACAATCCAGCAAAACGTGAAAAGGAGGGTTGGCTGTTGCAATATCGCTTAGGACCTTCACCACTGACCACTCGGCTCCTAAGATGCGACTTGACACAATTGACTCACTAGTCAAGAAGTGGATTATCTGACCATCCACTCCCTCGTCGTAATGACATTGGCCCAGCTCTTCTGGCAAAAGGTCGCTCGGAGTCCCACTGAAACCGACCCGTTTTCCAAACATCATTTCGCCACCCAGATCTTGTCCAGACGCACTAACTTTTTCGTGATGGTGCTCCATTGTCAGAGGAAATACAAAGGTATCGAGATAATACTGAATAACGTGAGGGATATTGCGTAGAAGATTGTAGGTCACACTCATATGCTGGTCGTCCTTTAAATCAAGTAGATGAAGCGGCCAAATATCATCGGCTCCTCTTCCACCAACACGCCCAATGGGGGCCTTGAAGAACGAAGATTCAACGTCATGTCCATTATCAACGTTGTTCTCACCCTCACGAGGCCCTCGGACCTTCCCACCAGCTTCTTCGACCCACCCTTTGTATTTCAAAGCAGCCGGTCTTTTGTGGTAAGGACCAAATTCAGAGTCAAGTTGCTCGCGAAGAGCATAGAGGACATTTTCAAAATCCGAAAGTCGCATTCCTTCGTATCGGTACGCCAAAGTCGTCAGACCAATAACAATATCAGGATGAGAAAACTGACTCGCTCTGCTCGGGATGTCCTTGCCAACGAATGGAATAGATGCAAGTCTTCTAGCGAGAGAAACGTTGGGATCGCTTTCTAAAGCTTGCTTTAAATCCAACTTCGACAGTAAACCGAAGCTTACTCGATTGATTTTGCTTAAAACGTGAGGTAAAAAGTTTCGGAGCAGGTCGTGACTAAGGTTCAGCATCTTCATGTAGTCGTCATCTAAAGCCACGTGACAGGCAGAAGCTGCTTGTTTGTCTTTCAATGGACCATTCACCATGTACGAGATCAAGTGTGTGTCCTCCACAGTTGGTAGACGTTTGTTGCGAAGGTACAGCAGTTGCCAACGAGCAATTAAAGGCTTCAACTGCTGGTGGTAATATTGTCGATTCAGAAGAACGAGATGTGGGGTATGTTGAAAGTGTTTCTCTGAGATCCCCATCCGAATCACAGATGAAATCTGTTCTAGTATCGTAATAGCTTCTCGGCTATCTTTGAAGGCGACGGACATTTTTCCAGTTGAGAAGTAGAAGATAGCGTCGATAAGGTGCCAAAAAAGATCCCATCGTAGACCAATTCCAAGTTTCGACCGAGAGTAGTCAATGGGATCTTTTGAACCGATTGGCCAATTAAGTTCAGATTTCAAAGGATGGAGGATTAGGTCGACCTCATCTAAAAGAAGGCAACCTGATCGGAACAACTTCAGTATTTCTGCACCGTAATATACCTCTTGAGGACTCACATCGGCATCCACGATTTCGACTTGGTCGCGGAATCGTCTTGCAATAGCTGACAGAGAGAAAGCCCCGAAAATTCCATTATTGTTGACCTTACGGCGCATTGTTCCAAATTTTCTGTCTTCAAGGATCTTCATCATTTCAACAAACTTCAGCATGAAAGACTTGACACTAGTTGGCGTGGCGCAGATCACGGCGCGGCTATCTCTAGCTTTGCATAACTTCAGGTAAAGGTCTCTTGTTATCGGAGTTCCGCGATTAAACTGAAAGGTGAACACTGGCTTTCTCACAACAGCAGCAAACTTCTCTCGCATCACTCCCCGTGAGAAGTCGAGAAGAGCATGAGGTACGACTTGGGTAACAAGGGACTTGCCATCCGCGAGCATCAAAGCCAAGAGTGGAGTAACCACCGTTGTCTTTCCTGCCCCCATGATCATTTGGTGACACATCGATTGATCGCGGCGAAGAGCGTCCATGAATTTGTTCACGAGAATCACCTGGCTCTTTCGAAGCATTAGCGAATAGGTGAATTCAAAAACGAGATAACGTGGATCAAATTCGATGTAGTTGCTGTCAGCCGTAGGCTTCATAAAATGCCGTTCGTTCGCAACGTCAGCTGCGACCTTCGACGCTTGAAGCTTGATCTCTTGGCATATTCTAGCCTGTTCTTCAGTTGAATTGGAGCCCTTTACTTGACGTAAAAGTAGAATAAGCTGCGACAGGCTATAAGGAGTGTGAGACGCTGCTGAAGAAAGGAATGTTACCGACTTCGGTATTCTTGAAACGTACCTTGTGAGCGCTCGGTGAGTCTGACTGATTCGAATTGACGTGAGCATAGCCACGACGGTCAAGCTTGTGACCGTTTTGTAGGCGACGCTAGACATGTGAGGGTTAAGTGAGCGTATATCGTGCTCAGCAGTTGTCGAAAGAATGGAAGCGACCAGCAGTTCAAACCAAGCGGCGGGCTCCCGTTCACCCACTTGCCCAAGACGAAAACGTAAAAACTGAATTTCTCCGTTGGGTCCGGAAGCGTTTGGCTTGTCACTGCGTTCATCGCTTGTTGCGATTGCCAACGCCCGATTCATTAAATTCCACAGAGATTTTCGGTCAAACTCCATAGCTTGATTTAGCGCTTTAATCATCTTTGTTAGCTGGGCTGTGCCTGTTCCCAAAACTGAAGAAGATCGGTGAAATCCGTCAATTTCTCCGGGCTTGAAACCGATCAAAGTCGGTGTTCTCTCTGAGTTTGCTTTCTCGGCATACTTATAGACGTCCGTCGCTACACGTTGCATGGTTGCTTGCGAGCAATGAGTTTGTGACGCTTTGTCGGACGCAACATTGAAAGGAAGTTGGCTTGAGACAGGAGGTAGATTAATCTCCGCCCTTGTTAAATCAGTAACGTAGTTTTCCAGCTTAATCGGCGACAACGGTTTTGTACTAAATGCCTGTAGCTGCTTTAGCGGAATGTTCACGGCTGCACAGTTCTGCACGTCAAGATAAAATGTTGCTTGCGAATAATTTGATATCCTTGGCACTACCCATAAACGGTGTTGTGAGTAAGACTCAGGACGGCTGAGGATCATGGTAGATCGTGGCAGAGACTCCTGGTACACATTTGTATTCTTGATCATAGCTCTCACTCCTTCTTGGCTCATGAAATTATGAAGCTGCTCGACTAGGCGGCTGACTGAGTCCTTCCCGGCAAACATGCCCTTGAGCTTACTCATCCCAGTGTCAACATGGAACTTTGGAATGTTGGGATGCGCAGCTACGGGGGCATTTTCTGCCAGGATTCGCAGAGTCGACATTTCGGCAGACAGAGTCTTGAAGTCAGAGGGCGGAAGCAAGCGAAAAAGCATCCTTCCCCAATTGTGAGGCCGATCACTCGGATGCAGCTTGAAAGCAACCGTACCGGTTAGAAGATCGTACAGTAAAGGAAAACCGTATCGAGAAGAAGCCATCTCTACTCCTGAGGATACGGCATTGTTAATAAACTCAAGTGCCCTCAAGCCACCGTACGCAACTTGCTCCTGTCAAACCCAAAGACATCGGTAAGAATACTTTAGCAATAGCAACATATGCAAACAAGGAAAACTAACCTCTTCAGGACGGCTGTACGCGGCTCCGAAAAGCTTGGCTGAAGTCGTCGTCTTCTTGGGGTTTTCCATTATTGTATAGTCTGCTCCAAAGTCAAAATTCTCGATCACAGGAGGCTTCTCCTTTCCAAGCCGCACAGTCAAGGTCTTGTCTTTCGGCAACGTAGAGAGACTCGTGACTGCTGACACGAACGCTTTGCGATTATGGAGCGCCAACGACAGGCGACTTTGGTTTTCTGGGCTACAGAGCTGCAGAAGAAGCATTTCTTCGTCCGTGGTAAGACGACATGCAGATGATACGTGCCCGTGTTTCTTAGTGTAAGCTTCCATTTCTTCAGCTATGCTCCATGGACATCTCATTGTAGACTCTGCCCCTAGACCTACGGTCACCACCGAAAGTTTTAAGCGACAAGCATGTGCATCAGGGTGGAAATCGTTTCCCAAAAACTCTAGTTGGTTGAAAATCTGCTGCTCCTCAGGGCTAAGCTCCTCGCTGACACATGATTCAACCATTTTGAAAACGTCAGGGTAAGAACCAGTGATAAAATACATCAGCATCAGATAAAGCGACGAGGCAAGAGATGGCGTAACAAGAAATGACCTCGAGTTGTGCACCGGGTAAAGATATGACCGAACCTCTCCGATATTGTTAATCCATTCCTTATTTCGACGGTCGAGAATCACTTGAACGGACAGTCGCGATCCATCAATGTGAAGTCGCCTTGGAAGCGCGCAACTTGGAAGCAAGACAAATAGATCTTTATCAGCATTCTGGAGAACGATGAAATGCGAAATTGCTCCAAGAAGACGGTCTGCAAGCTCCCGCGCCTCCGTTGAAGTGGCGATATAGAGGCCATCATAATCATTGCTGTACAAGCGATTTTCCTCTTTGCCATCTACAGACTCGGTAGCCTTTGCTTTAAAAGACAAATTCACACGCGGAAGCTCGATATAGTCGATAGTGCATGGAGAATGCGCTGATTTGACGGTTTCCGTGCTCCATACAAGCACGTGAGCGAGATTATCAAGCCGAGAAAGTAACATTCCAATTCGCTTTAAAAGAGAGGACGGGGGTGCAGAGAGGATGTTCAAGAGTGTCATGACACGCCGGTTTGAATCATTTCGTTCGATTTCTTGATCTACTCCAAGCACAGGGACACGCTGGATTAGCGCCTCCGCGGCTGAATTGCAGAACCCCGTCTTGTCAAAATTGTCTTTTGTCAGGGAAATCTTGAGACGAGTTCCAGGAACGTCCTCTCCCACCGGTTCAGGAACATCACCGTCATCGGAGTCGTCAATGCTTTCCTTTATCGCCTTCTCGTAACCAAGAATACTGTCATCTTCATTCTGCCAAAAGACATACCTCTCTACCAAGGCTGCTGGAACTAGACCAGCAAGGAATCGCGAAGGTACATATGTCTGTGTCCCGATTTCTGAGTTCAAAGCCCGAGTTACAAGAAGTGATGATGCAGGAGAAACAGTTGTCATAGGTACCCCCGCCGAGAGCGAAAGGATACCGTCGATGCGATCTGGATAAGGTTCACCATTCTTTACTTCGTCGAGACAAATCGAGAGGTTCGAGCTATACTCAAGAACTCGCATGTGACGCCGGCCATACTCAACGACGTTAAAAACCGTGATGACAGGGGGATGCTGCCACACAACAACCTCTTTCAACGTGTGAGTCATAATAGAAGTATCGGTCTTTTTATTTTCAATCCACCCCGACAGAAGGGCATACGGCTCAACAGAGTAGTCATCTGTAGTCATGTAGAGTGTAACTCCAGGTAAGATCAAGGGGAGTTTATCCTTGAGGATATTCGCTATCCACTTTTCTCCGTTCCTTAGATTGTTGGGAAATTTCCGAGAATTCTTAGGGTCTTTGGTCCCCTTAATGTCGAAATAGTTTCTCTGATCTGGAGCCCACGACAGCACATCGTACCTTCGTCCAACAAGTCGCCACCAAAAGCGATTTGTCGTGTGCATCACTTCCGCGCAGGCCACGTCGCTAGCGTCCTTCAGAGCTGATCGTCTCGTATCCGCAAAGTCCGGATCTTCCATTATGTGCGGGTCAAGAAGTGTCATTTTGTGATTCTGAAGGGTGAAATCACTCAGCTGCATATTCACTTCGATTCCAACAGCTTTCGTTGTTACGTACAACATCCACTCTTCGTACGTCTGGCCATCTTTTGGGATTCGGTAGCTACCATCCCGGAGATTATCATCTTCTGTGTCAGGAACGAACCTACCGTAGCACGTTGGATGGCCAATGCTTTGCCAGTGACGTTGCTTAAACTCTGAATCATCATATTCCCGTGTTCCTGTCCCTGTCGCAACTCGTACGACTGCCTCCATGGCTTTGTCTCCTTCCTCTCTTTTCTCTCTGAGGAATCTTAGAAGGTTGTAGCGGTGTGTTTGAATAATATCAAAAATCTCGGACTGCGCAATTTGGAGTCCTGGCGGAGGATGCGTTGGTTTGGCTGTGTCTTGCAGATCATCATAGACTTTGCTGCTAAAACGATGATTTATCGTCAAGTATACTTGAGAGGACATGAGAATCGACGCCGCTCTATAGTCCAACTCTTCGTAGTCATAATTCTTGAATAGGTACAAAAGATGGGCATGAGTAAGACAAGCTATATCCACGTCTTTGTTTCGGGAGGGATCGATCCAATATTCTAGAGTTGGGATTGCTTGAGTATCCAGCATCCCTCGAAGTTTTTTTAAGGCGACCTCCACTTTTATATTGTCGAGAGTTTCCAAACCTCTAGGACGAGGTTGCCCGGGAATACATTTCTTCAAAGCATACTTCAGAAATCCTTCAAGACGGACGGCGAGTCTAATTGAGAAAAGAATGAGAGGACCGGAAGACGACTTTCTTGTATATCGGCCGACGTCCATGTCAAGCGCTCTCTCTAGGATCTTTATCACACAACTAGTTAACACGTCCGGAGACTTAGCGATCTCGTTGAAGAGTGTGCCATGAGCAGTTGCAAGCAGATCTTCCAACCTATCGACGTCAACAACCGGAACTTCTTGGATAAAATCGGTAAAATCAGCGGGCTTCCAGCGTCCTGGTTCGAACAATGCAGCATCAACAATTAGCTGTAAAGACTTCGTCTTCAACGCTGACAGACGAGACGGGTCTCCGTTAGCAAAGAAGTCAAGAATCAATGGGATTCGTATATACGGAGCAGTCAAGAAAGTTATGAAGCGTTCGGAATCGGAAGGGGTCAGAACATTTCCGAAAGTAGGTAGTTCCTTATTTTCAAGATGAAGCACATCATCTTCGTTTTTCACGGAAACAGGCTTCGACCTATACCCACCCCAAAATGAAACGCGTGAGTCGTACTCCAAGTAGATGGGCCAAATACAAGCACGCTTTGTCACAACTTACTTCTTCGCCAGAAACTTCTCACCGCATGAATTGACTACCGTTGTGGGATCCGCCGACGACAACCGAGATCGCTCGAAATTTGACTTGCTAGCAAACAATTTTAAGAAACCAGCGAAAGAATTGCTCTTCGACTTTTCTTCCTGCTGAGCTACGCGTTCCACAAATTCTTGGTGGTGCCCCTGAAAAGCGGTGACATGATAGACCAACGCCGGGTCTTCCTTACCTCTCCGACGAACTTCCCAATGAAGTGTTGCGTCCGAGGCGAGCCATGAGTGACTGTCAGGCACTTCAGGCGTTTCAGACTTACCCGAAACAGCCATTTTGAAATGAAAAACAATATCCCGAAAGTACTCAAACTCGGGAAGCACTTCGATGATTGATCCGTTTCGTCCTGCTACCAGATTAGCAGTAAGGTTCGCCATAGCTTCCTCTGTTCGTGGATAAGGACGTTGCAATGCCAGCTGAATCGATAACTGATCAATCAGCACAGTATCACCAACCATCGGAGCAAGGCTTTTATCAAAGTTAAAAACAGAAGGCTTTCTGGTTCCGTCCATGTTCAAAGTGAGTCCCCTCAAATAATCCAAAGCTTGATAGCGCAACGAGCAGATATTCGGATCATAGATCGGTAAGTTGCACCCTAAGGTATCAAACGAAGCTGCTTCAATTCCAAACGGTTCCGTTGGTCCCTCGCACAGTCCCGAATAATGCAGTGCAAAAGTACTAGGATCGTCAACAGCTACCACCCGACAAATAGCGTCTGCTACGCATGCCCCACAAGCAAAGGCAGTCGATCGAATTGCAATCAAACCACGAGATTGCTGAACACACGCAGTTGCGGCCGAATAGAGTCGACAAATACGTCGAATTAAAAAGAGCAAGTTGAGTTGAGTTTCGCGACGCATTTCGCCCTTACGCCAGAAACAGAACTTGGGATCCGAGTTCGGCATGGGGAGAACAATCGTCAGAGCGTGCTGCGCGGCCGACGCGGCAAAAGCAGGAGAATTCTTGATCAAACGACGCTGTTGAAGCAAAAGACTACAAGCATCGGCAATACGCTGCAAGTACGACGACGCCGTCATGTAGTTGGTAGCTACGGGTGGCAAGTCTTCGTCGGTCAAAACGGCTGGGATGACAATCGGATCAGGTCGAGGGTCGCCCATAAGGTTCTTTACCACCTCATCGTAGTTGTCTCGACGTAGGCGACCGAACAAAGGGTGCGCAGCCGAGCCGGCTCCAGCCTTGAGAGACAGAATCTGTCCTTTAGAGTAATCGTCATTCAAAGATGAAGCGGACAGACCGTGGCTATACTGATCCATTGGTTTCGACGAGGCAAAATTGATCTTCCGCAATAGCTTGTCCAGCAAATCCCAGGTATCCGACAGCGTCGCACCAAGTGTTCCGTCCTCGACCGTCTCGGGTGTAATGGTAGACGCAAAATTCGCGAGATTTCGTCCGGTCAATTTGAGAATACGCGTGTCTTCTGGATCCATGGAGGAGGGTGGCGCTTGTTCAATTTCCGCATAAGCTAAATCAACAGCAGCGTTCATAACCAACAGCGAAGCGTACTTGGACGTCCGCACACCCTGGGATGGCGTACTGGTCAGGGCCAACCTGGCCAAGGGATGATACGACTGCGCCGATATTTCGTTCGGAGGTTCCAAGTACTCGGCCGGACCTTGATCCAGGTTCGACAACAGTGGGCGTGAGTTCAACGCTGGCATTAGTTTGGTGTACAAAAATGCGGCATTATTCTTGCGGGACGGATATACCTGCATTCGGAACAGTAGCGTCCAAAAGGTGGAATCCATAACACGGTATGCGGGAATATCCCATACCGTCATTGCAAGCTGCTTCAGTTCTTTACCCGTTTCCGGGTCGAACGAAGCTGGATGGTACTGTAGCCCATCTCTACCAGTGTTACAGACGGTGAAACTCCACTTGTTGCCACAATTTCGAATAATGTATAGACACAGGTAAGTGTATTCAGGTTGCTGCCAACCCCCCGGCAAAACGAGCTGCTGTCCCGGCTGCACATTTTCCAAGAGAGGAATCAATACGTTCAAAAAATTGAGGAAGAGTCCATCCAAAGCCGCTCCCGAGGCACCCGCCGAATGTGGTAACAACGAAATGAGCTTGATGCACGCTTCGCAGGCGTAATGATTGCCCTCGAGAAACGCCAAGGAGTTTTTGCGACCAGGCACGCGGCCCTTGCCAGCTTGGGAAGCGGCTCGCGTCAACGCACAAACGTGAGACACAAAGGACAGGGACTTTGCGAGTTGCTCGTACATGGCGGCCCGATCCTTGAGTCGGTCCGGAGGCACCGGCTGCTGCTGAATATACGTATTCAAGTTCAGCAATGCCCAGAACGGGGGAACCCGAAAAATGGGCGAAAACGCACGATCTGGCAATTTCCCGGACGTGCCAGCCAGGTAATCGTAAGGATTGAAGACTACGGACGGAGTGGTAACCTCTCCCTCACTGCTACCCGTCGTAGAAAGCGAGACACCGCTAGCGCCCAGCACCGAGGTGCTTTCGTGGACCTTTGTTTGCGCGAGTTCTTCCTTTTCGCGCAGCATTTGTGCCCGGACGCGGGCGTCTTCTTGTTCACGGGCCTTGCGGGCGACAGCTTCTTCAGGTGTCTCTTTAATGGGCGGCTTACCCCCGGCGGTCGGGGAGGTGGCGGCCGCCGCGACGCTTCTGGGGTTGGGCGTGGTAGGCTTGGCCGTGACCGAAGAAGGAGACGTGCCTTGCTTCGACTTTGGGCTCGGCGAAGCCGCCAGGGTTCGGGGCGGGACGGGGGAGGCAGTCCGACTCCCCGCGGGCGTGCCACCTCGACTACCAGCCGGAGTATTGGACTTACTGGGCGAAGGGCTGATTCCCATCCGCGCAAAGGCTGCCGAAGTCGCGTCGGCTGGCGACGTGGCGGTCTGGACCGACGAAGGACTGGTAGGTTTGACAATGTTCGGGACGCTCCCGTTGCCGTTGGTCACGACATTCGTCGTAACAGGCGGACTACCACCCATACGGTTCCCACCCTGACCCCCCACGGTACCACGGGGTAGAGGCGGTGGTGGATGGGACGTAGCACTGGAGCCGACCGATCCGGTGGGGGATGCTACAGAAGAGGACGGTAAGTTGTCCAAACCAGCAAAGGGGTCCGCGGGGACGTACACTGGCTGCGGACGATTCGCCGTATAAGCCTGCTGAGACGGTGGCATACCGTAGGCTTGCGGTTGCTGTGCAAAGACGTTTTGCGGTGGGGGCGCTCCTCCAAAGGCCGACGGAGGCGGAGCTCGTTGCGCTCCCGCGTGTTGCGGCGGAACCGCGGACGGGAAACTCGCTTGTTGCATACGCTGCTGCATGGATGGTTGTTGTTGTGGTTGTGGCTGACTGTGATGCAGTTGCGGAGGGGGCACGGGACGTTGTTGTGGTTGCTGCGACGGTGCCGGTACGACGTAGGTGGGAGGGAACCAACCTTCCTTCCCGGCCATCGAGCCCCACCACCAGGCTCCCGTTTGTCCGGGTTTCGCGACAATGGCGGTACCGGGACCAAAGGAAAGCTGAGATTGTCGAGCATCTCCTTGAAAGCCGTGCTTCGACACGAACGTAACAGGTTGCGAAGGATTCATGGTTTGCTCGATCGTGCACCGCAGCTCCGCCAGGATCCCAACACTACAATGACGCGCGCGGGTTGCACGATTCTACAAAGTCTATACGACTAGGACGAGATTCCGTAACGAAAAGGATTCCGGCGAGCGGAGATTTCGAATGGTCGACCACACGAAAGGGGGGAAGAGAAAGATCTAGTCGACGATTGGAAAGAACCGAGACGAACCGGGTCGTCGGCCAAAAAGCAAAATCTTGGGCGAGTCAACGCGTCGTGGATGTGTTCGGTAGACTTTGTTGGCCGACGTCCCGCGCCGGTACCCACCTACTTACCCCCACCAAGTATTCGTTCGTGCTCTCAAGGCGGGCAAGGCCAGCACACGCACTTACACGTAGTAGACATCCCACTCCTCGACTCGCTCCACCCACACCACTCGTAATCCGCGAAACTTATGGGGTTTTACGACTAAATAAATCAATTTGGCGTTATCGAGAGCCGTTGAATTGCGTCTCCTTCAGCAAGCAGAGGCCGCAGCGGCCGCGGAGTCACAGCTGTGTCAGACCTACCGAGGGTTTGTAAGCCTGTTTTTCGTTACGTGCATTCGTACTGATACAGTTATTTAGTTAGCTGGCGTTCCGACCTCCGTTTGGCGAAACGAGTCGCCGAATCCATTGGACGTAGGTATTCGTCTGTCCTTCGTCTTTCTGAAGTACAGGGGCCATCATTTCCGGGATGACGAAATGATAAAAACCCGGAGAATGACGTTGTCACCGTTCCACGATCCAGTGTACCCACACTCACATCACCGTTGTCTCACATTGACAGTCGATCGGAATAGGTAGTCGGGTTCCCAACAATTCACGTTTGGAATGGGTGGGTGCACTTTCTGTAGAAGCGACCTCTCGAAAGTGAGATACATTTACTCAACACTGTGATATTCGCTTCTTCATGCTTATTAACATTTACAGAATCTCCTGAGTTAGTTGAAGTCGGAGTATATTGGCTTTCTGACTGTTCACAGCCAAGCGATAATAGTAGGATTCCCGTTGTTCTATTGCTACGAAATTCTTCAGCGCAACGATTGTATGGTACTCTGGGAGATTTCAGATTTGTTCGGCTTCCGAGTGCGAACGACCTCGGGTCTTCTGCTTTTCGCTCTGGTACCCTTTTCCGGCGTGTCGTAAGCATAGCATCCGCACTCACAGTCAGTACATGGTGTACACGTACCTGCCTTCCCTCACTGGGATGACGAGGAAGAAATCTACGGTCTGACTGGCACTGTGAATATTCCCGAACAAAATACAGAATATACCAGGAATTTCATTCCATGCGATCCAATTGGTACCACCATGGTGTGGTTTCCAGCATCGACTTGTCTCAAGCCGTCCTATCCACTTCGAAGACAATTGCTGCTGTCGTTCGGATCGAGTGCCTTGGTGACAATCACTTTTGTCGTGGTGCTGGCCATTGTTTCCGCATACTCGTTCGGAAAAACCATCGTGAAAAGGGCCGACACCGTCCTACGCGACCAAGTCATCCGCGATTTACAATGGTCCACACGGTATTTTGCGGACCACATTTCGTCCTACAAAGCCAATGTCGAAGGGACGCTCCAGATTATGATCGAAATCACGCAGGATCGAATAGCACGGTACGGAGAGGAGGGATGGGAAGATGACCGATACGTCCCCTTTTTCGATATGGATTCACAGCGCAACGTGTATCCTCTCAAGTCAGCTCCACTCCCGTTCGATTGGGAAATAAAATCGAATGTTAACGATGACGATGCTTTCGAGCATTACCAGGAACGGTCCCCGTGGACCGCAAACTCCGGTTTGCAGCTCTCGACGGCCACCGCTTCCTTTCACATGCAGGGTACCTGCGATCCCAACGCAGGTACAGATGAAGCAACCTACGCCCCAAACTGCAGTGCCGCACACAATCAGATCGAAAATGGTGGTGTTGTGGCACCCAACAATATTACAAAGTTCTTGTACGAAAAATCGGCGGACATTGGCGTCTTACTCAAGCCGCTCTTTGAAAGTCAAGTGGAGCTTTTCGGGACGAGTATCTTTTTCCACAACGGCGGCGCCGGGGCGAGTCTGTACTTTCCAGGAGTGGTCCTCGCCAATCCACCATCTTATATTTCGACTGGCTGTGACTGGATGCGGGCTATCAATCCGTACACGAACGAGACGTATGGCACCGAGTTGGAAATTTCTCAGTGTCACAAGGCCGGTGAAAACGTATCAATCCGTGAGTACAATCCAATGGAGCGACCATTTTGTCGAGACATTGCTCTGGATCCAAGCCGGGTACATTGGATCGGCCCCTTCGGGGGGACCATGGTCCCATTAGTCACTGTCGGAAAAGCAGTGTTGGATCGGATGTAAGTGCCTTGATTAAAGGCAGGCCGGGGTTTGACTGTTTTAATCATTCTGAAACGCACTCACTGTCACTCCGAATATGTTACAGAAACAAAAGGTTTATTGGGTGCGCAACAGCGAATGTTGCTCTTCCTGGACTTGTGGAAAATATGAAGCGAAATCTTTTGCACAATGAATCGTCGGCGTTTGTGGTCCGGATTTCTGACGGGTCGGTTTTGATTGATACTATAGGCTCGCCGGTGCAAAATTCAATTCATGTGACAGAAACAGGGGTTGTGAACTCGGAAACATACAATCAATTGAAGAAAACGCTGAAAGTATTTGACACCCCATGGACCGGCGAATCAGTGCACCGTGCTTTCGCAGATGTAGTCGTACCCTATACCGCGGGTGTTGTGACAGCGAGTGTTATCCCGGCGCCACCGGAAAAGTTCGAGGAGAATTACTCACCTGAGTTTCTGTTAATCCATGCTATTGACAATCAAATATTTTCCGTGATCGAAGAGTTAGAAAAATCAATTCATGACGATGAGACGCACATAACTATGGTTGCCATCGGAACTGGAGTTGCTGGTATGCTTATCGTGGTAGCTATTCTGATCTGTGTATCTCGAGTCCTTACTCAGCCTCTCAACTGGATGGATGCTATGGCCTGGCGCATTGTAAATCACGCCGACAGCCGAGCCACAATTAAGTTGAATGCGTTACGAGATACAGAAGAAGACATAGCAACTGTGTATTGCACGCCTCGAACAGAAATCAGCGATCTAGTCAGCGAAGTTGCTAAAATGATTCAAGGCTTCAGCGGACACGGCGCTTCAATAGCAGTCGAAGCCATACCGCGAGAAATAAAGAACCAATTGACGTGGCAAAGCGACTTTCGACAGCTATATTCCCAGGAGTACGTAGATTGGCAGCCTGTGGAAGAGGTCGAAGCCCCGCTTGCAGCGGGAAAACCCTGTACACAAATAGGAAAGGCATCGAAAGATGCGGATGCCGATGCCAAGGATAACGTGGACTACGACATTGCCTCCAAAGGTGCCGGTAGATATCCATTGGACGCGAATGAACAGTTTTCGATTGTGCCACCTCCGCCAAAAAGGTACCGGGGAACACTTTGCGTAAAAGTTGATCCAGATTGTTGCTCGAAGCAGCTGTCTAGTTCAGTCACAGTGCTGAAATCATCTCTCTTTTGGTGGATATCGTCTTTGATCGTGATACCGCTGTTGTTGACGAATACTGCAATATGCGCTGTTGCAACTTTTAGAATGCAGCAAATAATTCCCCTATGGGTCAATACAGTCGAACAAGCTACCGTTGAAATAGAAATTGAGGCGTTACAGTCAATCACACGGGCCAAAGCAGCACTTGTCAGCTCGCTTTTGTTTCGACCCCTTCGAGACCTTCACTTGCTAACACGTACAGCAAGCTGGGTCATTTTCGATGGCATAAAGAGATCCAATGGATTTACGGAAGTCGACGAGTCAACGGAAGAATGCAAAAGCTATGCAATTGGAAGTTGTCCGGTACACGATACACAACGAGCAAGCTGTCCGTGCGATTGGAACGACATCAATGCAATGACCGAAGAAACGTGCAACAGAAACAACGACACAGAGCCCAGATACCTGCAAAGAAGATTCTTCCTAGTTCAAGCCCACGATGCAGATCCTTCCACCGGTATGCGAAAAGCCGCATTAAGCTTTCCTGAAGTCGACTTCTCTGCAGAATCTACTCTGTGGTTTGACGATTTGTCAGTCGTCCCGGGGGCTAGCAAAGGTGCCAACGCGTCAGGCTTAGAGACAACGTACGATCGTGTTCGAGTCAGCTCGGCAGTAGCGGTGGTGGAATTTCCTTTATACAACTACGCCACGTCTCTGGGACAACCTAAAATTGATCTAGGCACCTTTTTATCGTTTGAGGCTGATGGTATGATGACCGGCTTCGCAGGCTGCGGTTTCGAACAAGCTTTTATGGCCCACTTCAGATCAAATACAGAAAACCGTGCTGCTAGCATTGCTCCGGAGCTTTGCCCTCTTGGCAAATTCGGATATGACCCACGCTGTAGGCCATGGTATGCCGATGCACGGCGCAACTTTTTCGGATCCGGCGACTCGGCTCTGATAACTGCTCCTTATCGATTCGCCAACGATCTTGATGTTGCGCTTACTGCGGCATCCCCTCTTGTCAATTTAGCAACAGGATTGTTTCTCGGGGTGGTGTCTCTTGACTTTTACCCAACTGGCGTTCGACAGGCCCTACAATCGTTAGAAGTCCCCATTTCGTTCATCATTACTCCGGAATACGACGCCTTCGGTGGAAATACCGTTGTAGGCTTGAACAAGACAGAAATCTGGAGTTCTACTACTATTTCAGACCTTCTCTTTGCTCACGACGCAACAGGCTCCCCAAATCGAGATGCTTTTGAAAAGGGGATACTCCCTCAGATACAGAATGGCTACTCTAGAGTGACACGCGTTAGAAGAACTAACCAGAGCGGGAATGAAGAGATTTTCATTCTGTCTATCGAACCTGTCCATCAAAGGGTGATTCAAGCTGTTGATCCTTCAAATTTTACCAGAGGAGTGAGCGCCTCCGAGGTGCTTGTTTACTCGATTGGTATTGCCAAGCTCGAAGGCGAGATGCGGGAACCATTTGAAATGATAGAGGATGATGTAACTAGCGACCTAGAAACTCTAGCGCGCGTTTATATTGTGCTTGTTGTCATCGCATCCGCCTTTTTCATGATATTTGCCTGCTTGGTAAGTCGAAATTGGTGAGTTTTTATCGGAACTTGTTGACTTAAAGTGCTCACAATGTTTGTAGGTTACTGTCAATGTAACCACACCGATGTTGCAGCTTCTCAGTATTGTAAGCAACATAAACACCGAGCATGTACGAGACGATATGCCTCCTCTTCATGGAGGATCCAGAGAAAGTCGCCAAGTGTATGCATCTTTTGCCAAACTTTACAAGATAGTGCGGATATCGAACACTGCCTTCTTTTCTGGAAATGTCGAGTGGGCCCTACATTTCCTGAACGATGCTCTGCAGTTATTTAGAAAAGTTAATGATCAAAAGGCAGTCGGCATGGCCTGCAACAACCTAGGAAGTACCTACGCAGCCTTGAGCCAGCAAGAGCCTCACACAGGTCAAAAGATACTCGACATGAAGACCTGCGCACTGGAGAGGGCTCTCACTTTTCTCCGGGAAGCCATTGCGATAAGTCAGCGAGCGTTTGACACGGCGTCAAACGAAGAGCTGAAAGCTGAGTTTGCACAGGAGCTTGCAGATAGATTTTTCAATCGTGGAATTCTTCTACTCGTTTCTAGTCAAAAAGCAGAACTGCCAAGTATCTTGGTAGACCAAGGATATGATGATATTAGAAGAGCTCGCGATCTTGACCATGATACCCAGGACTTCTGGCTTGCAAGAAAGCTATTGCTGAGAAATTCTGAGACAACGTTCTGCCGACATATTCGGCGAATTAATGGACTGATATCGTTCGATGATGATGTTTGCCTTCGTGACATTTGGGACGTGCGAGATTTGATCGAAGAAGCAGACAAACTTTTATTTGCTGCATGGAATGAAAGGCAAGCGCCTTTGTTTCAAGTTGTAAACCGAATAGGACGGCGACAGCAATTGGAAGCGTCGGTCATTCAACTGGAAATGGTCCGCCAAAATTTTGAGGAAGCGGCAAGAATATCAATGCGTATGTTTGCCGAAGACGACTATATTCTGGAAGATAGCTTCCGTATCGCAGCCTCTGCTCTGCTACGCTTTATATCGGACAAAGCAAATCATTCATATTCAACTGAAGCGATGTTGTCCACCAAAATGGACGTTCGTCTAATGCTTCGAGCGTGCAAAAACAGTTCAGCTATAGACCACGGCAAGTCGGTAGTTTTTGCATTCGAGTTCAACGAGCGATGGCAAGAAACGACATTGTTGCAAAAACTAAACAGGAACTGTTTGCGATTTTATAACACATGCTGCAGAGATTCGGATCGGATTGGAATAGTGGCCGAACCACCTTCACAGTCAGGCCGTTTCTCACTAAGATTAGGAAGGAAAGAAGAAGAACGAGACTCTCATCACTACATGCTGGATCTTGCAACCCAATCCATTGGAATGACACGGAATCCTGCACTTCCCATGGCACTTCAAATGCTTGTCGATTCATCCTGTTCACAAACAGCTGAATATGAATCTTATGTTTTGCTATTCACAGACGGATTCTCTTGGGGTCAAGGCGCCTATGATGCGGTTAGAGTGCAAGTCGAACGAATGAACCGTGAACGGAACAACCTTGTCCATTTGGTCATTTTAGGGTTCAACTTACCCAGCGCAGATTGCGCTGTCGAATGCGGCAAGCTCTGCGAGGTGTCGAAGCAAAGTGTGTTCTTCGAAGTTGACGCTGACAACATCGACGCAGTATTTCAGAGCATTAGTTCGTCATTTTGCTGGAATCCTTCGGACACCGTGGATTTGCAACGCATTCTCACAATGGAAAAGCTTCGATAGCGACACCATTTTTCATTTTTGTTTCATGTAGAAATATTTTAAGATACCGTTGAAGGTTGCCTGCTTGAACATGATACATAGTCTGGGCGTGTGACTATGCATGTCGCTTACATTCGTGTTACAGTCAGCAAATCGCATTGGGACATCCGAACCAAGTCGGAGATGAATTTTTATTGTAAACAGGTGTCGTCGGACTGACGACTTTGTAAAGAGTCAATTATACATCGAGAGGCGGACAAACACGAGGCGGACTCGGCTCCGAAATGTCTACTACACAGTCGCAAAGGCAACCACAGGAATGCGGAACAAAATGCATCGACTGCCAATAGGCTGCGCCCGGGATGGCTCAAAGGCCAAGTGCTGACGAAGGAAGTGTTCCCTTTTCGATAACGGAAGCAATCAAGATTCTCTGTGCCGAAAACCACGACCGAAAGGCTTCCCGTGATCGGCCTGTCGATCTCCTAGCGGTCGTCGTCGAGGTTGCGTTTTTGTCTAATTTCAACGCTTTTTGCATATGGATAACCGACAGATCGCTAGCAACCGAAGAGCACGGATCAACTCGAGCCACAGTAACGTTGCGGGGATCACAAAACATTCGTGGAATTAGAGAGCATGCAATTCGCCAGGGTGACATTCTCCGATTTAACCGTCTATCTCTACGCCCCGCCAAAGGCGACCTCCCGAAGGGTTACCAGTTCTACCATCACTTTCAGAACCCTGAAGCTGGCTTGCCGTGGATCTGGCTTGACAGTATTTACAAAAAGGATCATATGACTACGGCTGAGAGGTTGGAATTAATAATTCCTGAGACGATGAAAACGCCCGTTGATTGCATTCAGCGCCTCAAGGCATGGGCTTCAGCAGAAAGTGATTTTGTGGTCAAGACGGATGTGACGCCACTAGCACCAACAGCACCGGTTCAGAAACGAAGCCTTTCACAAGCGCAGGAATCGGTCGGGCTCTTGAGTGATGTTGTCGCCTCCGTGCGAAGTTTCCACAGACATGCTGTAGTGCCGACTTTCTCTGCACGTCAGAAGGAGCGATTGCGCGCGCGGCAAAGTACATATTCTGTGATCGTTTTAACGGACCAACAAACCTCGGTCACATTGATTGATACAGAAAACCGATACAATTCCATTTTCGAAAGTTCAGTGGGAACAGACCATATACTATTTTTGTCCAGCCTAAAGACACAAACCGCCAATTTGATTCAGCCACAGAGATCGGGACATGGGGAAAATTTACTGGTATTAACGGAACGTAGTACGGTAACGCAGGCCACAGTCCATGAGCTTTTCCAAGGTGCAGGGGCCGGATCTGAATTGTGGTTGCGGGGGAAGGAATACTTTCGGGACGATACCTCACAGCTGCGTGACACTCAGACACCAAAAGATACTATTCTTTTGGATGCTTCGATACGAGACGTTCGATACCAAGGAGAATGTTCTGTCTTGCAGGATTGGACACCACTGCAATCCCTGTTGATAACACTTATGACAGTCAAGCAATCTCTCGGAACTAATCCGTCCGATCGTATTGTTACCCCCGTTGCTGTCTATTTGAATACATCCCAATTATCCTCTCCATTATTGGTTGACGACCCTATGGTATTGCACATCCTATGCTGTGGGTCGCTTTTTGATAATGACCACTATCGTAATGAACACCGAAAACGGCTACGACGAACATCTTCACCGCAAAAAGAGGAGCGTTGTCTTGAGTATCGCGCGACAACAGGGATCGGCTTTTTAACTAGCATGATCAGAGAAGGCATCGTTCTCCATTGGACAATTTGTGTAACTGTCAACGAGCGCCTGGGATGTGACGACTACAGAGTAGTAAACGTCAGTCTTCAGCACTTTTAGCGCAAAATGACGCATGTGTGGGTTGTGACACTTGTAATAATGTTAAAGCTACAAGAATCTCCAAAAGAATACTCGCAGTCCAGCCATTGGTAACTACACGCAGAACCATAAATGTATTTACGCCGCCGAGGCCCGCGATCCTTGAGGCACGCGTCCTTGGCGCTGATTCAGGCGTAATTCCATTAGTTGTCTCATTTGCAACAATCGATTTGAACTCTGTTGGTTTTGCAGCATAGGAATTGGTTGCGTGACTTGTTGCTGTTGAGAAGCCGATCGTATGAGCTGTTCAACCAAGAATCTTTGCGCAAGGTCCTGTTGTAAAATTTGCATTTGCCGCTCTAGCAACTGAACGTTGTTCGGCGCATACGGCGGGTACAGTGCGCTCTTGATTTTTTCATCGAGAGACGTTTTGCTGCGTTGCTGCTGCAACAAAGCCAGGATGGTGGCGTCGATCTGTGGTTTTGCTACAGATATCTCCTGCTGAGAGGGGGCTAGAGCTACCGATTGAGGTGGACTTGCGACCGGTAGAGTTTCTTGAGGGCGTATCCCGATAGCCGGTACAGTCACGTTCGGATTCGGATCGTTCGCCATTGCTAGCTTGGCACGAGCGTTCTTGCAAAACATTTGCGCCGCCAAATGGGGCTTATCACGAAGGAAGAATTCATGATAGTAAGCTCCGAGTTCGGGACCGCTGGAGACTCGCACGAAATTCCTGTGAAGCCAAAGAAAAGAGAGGTCGAATTCAATCATGCAATGGTGAGACGTCTGATTTTTCATAAACAAACCAAGCCTCTCACCATTCCTCACTCACCATCGATTGAGTTTGCGTGTGAAACTCGAGTACTTGGCCTTGCGAGGAAAGAAGCGGGGCATCACTCGCTCCGAAAATAGGCTCCGACTGCGAATCATGAACGCCCTTCCATGGGGCAACCAGCAGATTGCCTCCACGTTGTTCTCATCTCCAAGAACTTCCATTAAGCGCTGTGGAAAGATTTTGGAATCATCCATCTCGTCAAGCTCCGCTTCGCTTTTGTCTTCATTGCTCATGGTTCCGAAGGATCAGTTAGGTGATAACAGTATCCAGAGTTTGGGACGCTTTTTGTCGTTCTTTGTTGGCTGCGAGCGACCTATCAGCTGTTCGTTGATTTTTGTGAAATTCAATGTTCGAGAGGTTTTTGGGGCGGAATCATCCTTCATAGCAAAATAAGAGATTTCTGTGTCACGAACATTCAACTCAGCAAGTATTGGCACGTAGCGTACCGTACAAATGCTACGTAATCAAAGCTTTTGGGCCACGACAGTCTTTTAGGAGCAACACTTGTAGACATGTGACCGTTTCGTTTTTTGGCATTGTAGACAATTCGCAGTGGTGGTCATCATGACTTTTACATACATTGTATTGGATTGCGACATTTTTTGGGTTCAGAACACGAAGGGAATGTGTAGATATGACCTACTTATGAAAAATCGGGACCGAAGCGCCTGCCTATCTGACCCTGAGCAGTTTCTGAAAAGAAATATTGAATCAGAATGGTCATCAAGAAAGACATAACTCAAAGAGAGTATAATTGGTTGAAAAATAGAGACAGTTAGTCTTGTCCCAGGATTCTACTTATAAAAAGCCTTCAATTGTAATTGCCATCCGTTAAGCTGCTAGATGAAGGAAAGGAATTTGTCTTTAACTTGCTTAAAAACAATACTGTGTTAAAGTATGAAAGAGTCTGTTTAAAAGATATGTTTTGTTTATTTTGTCGGCACTCTGACAAGCTTATTGACTCGCTTTGAATTTGGACAAGACGGATGTTCTCATTTTGTGTCGACATAAACAATTTTTGATTCGGGATAGAATGTTTCTTTGTGGCCCGACTGAGGCAAGGCAAATACAACATCAGAAAGAGCATCCACATACGATGGGAGTCGCCATACCCTAATTGTGTATTTTCCCCCTGACTTCGCTCGACGTCCTTTTCCTTACTTATAGAGCCCATATTCCTGGCAGCTATTGACAAGGAGTGGTCCGACTTGTAAACTGCAAGTGCTTTGGGCCATTGCTGGAAGCAAGGTTTTGGTTAACATGTAAGGTATTGCTGGAGCTTGCGGAACTCCGAAACGGTACGTCTGCCACGGTACTCTGACAGATCAATGCCTGCTATAACACAGCATATTTCACTTTTTTATGGAATGAGCGGCTGGCGGCAACCACTGGTTACCTTTTGACATCGCCATGCAATCTTCAAAGCAGGTTTCCCCCCTCAGAGCCTATCGGGTCGCAGCTAAACCACACACACACACACACACATACATACACACACATGCACGATTGTTGTCTCCGATTTTGAAATAACTGGAAAATTGAGAAAAAAGATGTCTTCTTTCGAGCATGCTACTGCTGATTTCCAAGCCGTGAGTCAATGGGTGGCGTTTGCAGTAGCAGTAGGGGAAGCTCACGCAGCCACTGGTAGTCAAGCTTGTGACTGATGCTCGGGTGGATTTAAATCTTTTGAAAGAATATTGAACAATTGGCTTGTTTGTCGACGAAACGGTACAACGCTCCCCACGCAATATTGGTCGCACAGCATGTCTCTCCGCGACGTCATGGACGAGACTGGCACAAAGTAGCGTAGGATTCCAGAACGTAGAGAAATGGAGATTGACGGTTTCGGAGAATGACTCGGTGACGTTCCTCCATAACACATGCGTCTGCGATGCATTGAAAGCCTGTCAGCCGACAACGAGAGTACACCAAAGAAGATCAAGGTCAGATCCAAATTGGTGGAATGCATAACGCATCCGGCTGTAAATCTTGAGGTATCGGTCATCTAGGCATCTGGCCTGCGATGGCTGTTCCAGCGAGACATACCATCACCGTCTCCATGGATCAATGAATTGACGATTTGATCACCCAGCAATCCTAGGAGCCTGCAATTGTAGCTGCGATCATGTGAGGTACAAATATTACGTAGCTCACGGTGTAGATAAAATGCAATACTTTATAAAAATACCAGGTCGGCGTTTAAATTATCTGCATCAATTTATGTGAGGCGGAAGGGCTGCAGGATTCAGTCAACGAAGTCTTACACGGCCGTTCCATCGAAAACTTTGGGTAACGAAATCTAATAGGCGCCCGCCATTTCCAGATCTCCCGTAGCTAAGATGTCGTAAATACACGCCTCCTTGTCCTCATTCCAGAAGTTGCAGGCTTCTTCGGCCTGTTGATAAGTAATACCATGCCGTAGCATGCGCGATTGGTCCATAGGCTCCGGTGCCAGGCATTTTGCTGGGAACTGAGGTTCTTGGACAGTACGGAAGATATTTCCATCGTCAGCGTTGACCTGCCATTCAGCACCAAACTCGTCAGGATTGGTTAATATTTGGCCGTCACGCGAGAACATGAGTCCTGTGTAGAAATCGCCCATTATGCCGCTAGAGCCCATGAAATGCTCAGCACTAGGGGAGCGGATCTTGACGGAAATAAAGACGTTGAAGACCTTGATTTCGATGCGTTCGTGTTCGCTTAGATGGACGTTATACATAGTCTGAAGGCGACCATTTGGAGCGGGGGTGTCATTGAACTTGATGGGGTAACCCGATATGGTCACGTCCTTCTCGAAATCGATGTTTTCATTCCCGTTAAGGTACACCTTTCCGTGATTGGCGACTTCGAAAACTTCGTTGCCAATTCTGATTGCAGTAGCGCTAATGTAGGAGAAAAACTTCTTGTGGGTGGCGCGAACATGGACGTCGAGTCCCTTACCCTCGGCAGCGTTTGGAGCACTCGTGAGGACGAGATCGCACTGTCCGTGATAGTCAAACTTGTGACCAGCCCAAGTCTTAAAATGAGGATCCCCGAATGTACCAGGTTCTCCGGGACATTCACGCCAAACAACATTGGGGATGGCTCCAGACCGCTTAAACTTGACAGCAAGCTTCTTCACATTGACACTGTTTACACTCCAGCGGTAGAAACCATTGTCACCAATGATGGGCGCACTTCCAAGTTCGACGACGCTATCATCGAAGAAAGTAAGAGTGGCGCTAATGTCTTCATCAATATCCAGAAGGTCGAAGTACTTGAGGTTGATTTTCTTGGAGAATGTGAAAGTAACGGTCCCTCCGAAACGGCAATCGTTAGCGACGCATGTCGTTCCCTTGGATCCAATAATGACCGCTTTGCCAAGAAAGTTCGATGATAGATCCGAGTCAACGGGATCAGAGCCACACCCGTCAGCAAGATCACCTTCCGTGTCGATAATCTGAGCCTTCGGAGATTGGCATTTTCCCGGCGATCCTGTTTTTACGTCGATCTTGACGCCGAACCCAGGAATTTCGTTGACATTATCGATGAATTCCCCGTTGGAGAACTGAGAAAAGTCCAGATTCTTGGGTTTGCAGACAGCAGCCAAGTGGCGTTCTGTAATGACAGCCAATGCAGATATTGAAAAAGGGTGAGACTAATGAAAGGAGGCAGTACTTCAACAAACCTTACGGAAGCCTTTGATTCCAAGTCGAAGCATCCGGGGTCCTCACATGACGTACCGGGCTGGGTTTCTGTAGCAGAAGCGACAGCGACGAGAGCAATGAAGAGAACAGAACAGACTTTCATGATGAGATTGTGAGTTTCCTCGAGCGTCCACGGTTTATGTTGATTGAGAAGCAAATCCGCTGAAATTATGCGTCGTACAACACTGTGGGAATAAACATGCCCACGGGAGCAACTTCCTCGAGCGTGAAGCCGGTGGGGCGCGCTGATTCAATCGGGAAAGCCAGAGTGAGTTACCTTCAGCCCCCTATGGCTTAAGGTCATTCACGGTCCATGTATGAGTTTCAATATATAGTTCTGCCATGAATTTCAAACTATATTAATTCATTTTAAGTATATGCCCTATTCATTCCTCCACGTTTCCAGCGATTGCTTATGGTTGCTTCCCTACCCAGCCCCTTCCCCGAATTGTATAAATCACCACTCCGTCGATTTAAATTAGGATTCGTGAATTCTTGAACAGTAAGCCCACTTTTTACCGATCCCGTATACGCTAATGGAAACAGCACTAGGTAGAAAACCACATTTTCAGTATCAAATGCACACACCAATTTTCGGAACATGCGCCAAAGACATGTTCTGATCCCACTGGGTGTGCGTACAAGATTGCATTCGGAAGGAAGCCCCCAAAATATGCATGCCGTCCGCACAAACACAAACGATCTAGTATGCGAACTCATTGATCCTTTTGTCGACGCATGCGTCCGTACATGCGACGATAAATGGGATTGCACTAACAGCTTACATTAATTGCTCGCAAAATAACCTAATTGGTGCGCCTGATTCTATTTTGAGGTATTCGAATACGTAGTCACGCAGATTCGCTCACAGTGACGCAATATCATTACGATTACTACAACGTGGACTCAAATTCAAATCCAAAGTAAAATTGAAATCATGTCGTTTCCGTCCGTGGTCTGATGTCAAAGCCAACTACCGGATTCCTCACAAAGCTCGATGATTTACGGTCACTTGCGATCCACGACCTCGCTGCCGGTGTTTCTTCCAGAATTGCCACAAGTAGCTACGTACAATCTGCATAATTAATAGCTCTGGAAATGCAGCCTTGAAGGGAGACTGAGCATTTATCAGTCCATTATGGGTGGACAGAATGCCTTTGTCAACCGCTCCTGCTGTATATGTTGTCGTCGTCGAATCACATCAGCACGCCCTGGAGCATATTCACTTCATGCTTCGAAGAAAAAAAATCTTTAGTGATTGGTCAATGTTACACTTTGACGCTCATCCAGACCTGGCAGTGCCGCATCCAATTGTTCCGGCTATTGCTTGCTTTCAACCTCATCGACCTTTGGCACCAACCCGAAAGACAGACAAGGATGACGCCACAAGCGCTACACCGAAGAATCTTTACGAAATGTTGGATGACACGGCTTCTGGAATTGCCGAGTGGATTTTGCCTCTGGCTTTGGCGGCTGGATTGGAGCGGATCCAGTGGATTCGCCCTGCTCAGTCTCGTCTCTCTCAGCTTCCGGTCGGTCAAAATCGGTACCGGGTAGGAGCTTGGATTCCGCACGACACGCGCTCTAGGAAAATCCTTTCCTTTTTGGACCTGCCGGAAAGCGCTCCCGTGAAGGTAGATTGGCCGTGCCCCTACTACATGGACGACTTTTCGTGCGTGCCGACGGACGAGTTGGCTTTGCCCCAGCTTGTCAATTTAGAAGTCTCGGAAGCAATCGATTGCAATCAACAAGATTTAATGTGTTCTTCTTGGGAACTTGATATCTGCCTGGACTACTTTTGTTGCCGCAACCCGTTTCTCTCTGGTTTGGAAGAGCTGAATAAAGAGCTAGCCAAAGCTTTTGGCAATGCAGTCTATTCATCGCTACTTTACAAATCGTACGCAACGAGTGACCCTTTAAACCTGGCATCTTTTCGAGAACAATTGGCGTCTGTCTTACGAAATGCCGAAGATCCATTGTACGATGCAACAGCTTCATTTGAGCTTTTACAGTCCTACTATTTGTCAAGGGAAGAAGGAATATCTACGTTGAAATTTTTACTAGAGAGTCTACCCAATAAACCAAGCGATAGACGTCAGCAGATTGATGCAGCGTTAGAAGTCTTACCGCATATTACCATGCCACACGATGCGAAAGAATCGCTAAACATGGCCATAATTCGCCCTCGGTTGGAAGCCGCTCGAAACCGAATTCCGAAGTCGAGCTCTACGAGCCCCTTTCTTGTCACGGTTGCTCGTAGCACCGATGACGGTTTCACGCCCGCCAATCTTGTCGAAGAACTCCAAAACGCAATACTTTCCATGTTGCACGATATTTACTGTGGCTGTTCTAGAAAGCCTCGAACCGAAACTGCTTTGACTGTGAGTTCTGCGTGCCGTCTAAGGATTCTTCTCGACTACGGTCCCTGGGAAGGGTCGACGCTCGAAACTATATACAGGTTGTAAATTCTGTGACTCGGAGTGTTGATCGATCGCGACACAGTCTCGGCCGCTCGTGGCATCGTCCAAAGCCGTGTGAGACTAGTGAATCACAATAAGATAGAAACGCTTGGATGAGCGGGATGAAAGGGGGTAGAATGCATATGTTTTCAAATCTAGCTTTACCCATTAACTGTGCTCCACACTGAAAGCTGGATTGAAAAGCAAGTATTTTGACCCAATCTGGAGTTGCGGCCGCATTACATATCCTCAGATGTGAGCACCAACCATTTCAATATCACCGGTAGCCATGATGTCAAAGACACAGTCTTCGATGTCGTCGCCCAAGATGGCGCACGCTTCCTTGGCCTGCTTTTCGGAGATACCGTGGCGAAGATTACGAGGCTTGGAGTCCGCAGCCGGAGCCGCGATACACTTGGCGGGATACTGGGGCTCTTGCACCGTAGCGAACAACTTGGGATCCTGATCGTTAACCTGCCATTCAGGGCCAAACAAGTCCGGACTAGCAATGATGGTAGTTCCGTCACGTCCAAGCGTTAAGCCTGAATTGTAGTCGCCAGTGATCCCGACCGCATCGATAAAATTATCATGGCTAGCGTCCATAACTCGAACTGCCATAAGCTGCTTGTATACGTTGACCTGGATGCGCTCACTCGGTCCAATGTTGACAGTGTACGTGTTGTGGTCACGTCCGTTAGCGAGGGGCTTGTTGCTATACTGGACGGGGTATCCAGCAAACTTCATCTCGTTCTCGGCAGCCAAGCCAGTTTGGTCCGCGCCGTTCAAAAAAACCTGTTGATGAGAAAACTCGAGGATATCGTTTCCGATCTTCATGGCGACACCGTTGATGAACGAGAAGAAGCTGCGTTGCTCAGTACGAATGTGGAGGTCGAGTCCTTTGCCACCTTCAAAGTTGGGGGCATCGATCAAGACAAGGTCACACTGTCCATGGTAGTCGAACTTGTGCCCAGTCCAGGTTTGAAAGTGAGGATCGCCGTTCCCACCTGGTTCGCAATTATCATATACAATAAGCGGAACTGCGCCAGAGCCATCAAAATCGACCTCCATGAAGACGGCTCCGTCGACGTTTAGCTTTAACTCGACGTGCTTTCCGTTGCCGGGACGGTCAGGATGAAAGACCTTTGTGGCGCCAGCAGCAGTTTTAATTGTCACCGTGACGGCCTCGTCCATGTCCAAAACAACGATTTTCTTGAGATTGACCTTTTTCAAAAACTCGAAAACGATTTGACCACCAGCAACGCAATCATCGGCAAGGTAACATTTGTCACGAACAACATGGTCGTTTTCTTGAACAACTAGCGCGTTTCCATAGTGTGATTTCAAATCTGGGTCGCATATAGGATTGCTCGTGTCGATGACCGCGGGGAATGGAGTACGGCATTTTTTCGAGGTCGATTTCGTATAGACTTTTTTGACACCGAACTTGAGAAGAGCCAAAGGATGCACATACGTGTTTTTATGGAGTGTGCTAAAGTCAAGGTTGGTAACTTTGCATTTTCCTGGCTTGGTAAACGTAAGCTCACGATTTTCTGTTGATGCAACGTGGGATACAGAGTGAGCACGTAAGCTTGGAAAATATGGGAGCTTACCGCGTTCTTGCACAAAGATATTGAAAGATGTTGGCTTTGCCTTGAACTGATGGTGACGTACCGGTATCAGCAACTTGAGTATCAGAGGCGGCCCCAGCCACCATCGCGGCAAATACGGTAGAGATAACTTTGAGGTTCATTTTGTGCCGAGAAAACAATGTCAACTTGGTTGTGGATATTTGTTGTCTACGAAGCAGAAATATGAGACCAGGTTTACTGGAGAAAAAAATTCTTAAATTTTGGAATCGATGCTTTCGAACCGTGATGTTCGAATGCGCTAGCTAGTAGGGGTATGGTAATATATGCCCAATGGTTTGTTTGTGTATGGCATTTAGACTGACTCACATTCACGAGTGTCAACGGGAATCGATCAGATATGAGCACATACGGATGGTGATGTCATAAAAATCTTATGTAATCACCTGCGACAAGATGGGAAGTCCGCTTCCTCACCTATCTGCAGACCGCTTTATTTGCGGTGTTTTGGCCTGATTTCCGCAAATAACCGCAAATAAGGTTTTAAAATCACCGCATACTAAAGTACTAAGTTAACTGCAACTTAGCTTCATCCACGTAGAGCCAGTACAAAAAATATAACTCGAACCCAAAGTGGCCTACAATCCTACTACTGTATTTGACATGACAACATAGCTAGTGTGATCTTTGAAAGACTTTTTGTGCTTTGTTCAACACCAATGTCCTTGCCTGAGTATTGCCATCATATTGCAGTTGTTAGTAGTGGCAATGAAACATTTGATACAAAGTTACCACCTATACTTCCATATAAGCTAGCAGCAACCAACATGAGAACATTTGTCAAAAACATTCAGAGGCATTGAGCCCGACTGCAACGGAAATTTACGGACGAAGAAATTGACCAGCTCAGCCAGGAGTTCAGCACTTTTCTTCGAGCATATCGAGAAGAGCCAATATTTCAAGAGGTATTGCTCTGCTTCAGCATTCGGAAGCACAACTTTTCAGACAGTTGGGCAGCGACACATGGACGGTTCCCACTTGTTCAGAAATTTTGTGGTGGGCTGGCCTCAACATTTCCAAACAAAGCGACAGTGGAGTCTGACTTTTTGGTCATAAACTAATAGAAAGACAGCACTCAACAAGATCTCACAGACTTTTTCCCCCTTGAAGGCATTTTACTTTGTTAGTAATACAATGATCAAGGCCCTTTTGGCCCTCATTCAGGAATAAAGGTACAGTCAAAAACACAGTAAACATCGAGAAACCTAGGGTAATTTAGGGTTATTCCTAGGGTTCCGCAAATAACCGCATTTAAGGTTTCAAATTCACCGCAAACAAGCTATTTGCGGTTATTTGCGGGATTCCGCAAATAAAGCGGTCTGCCTATCTGTAAGGGAACAAAGCCGAATGGGATCACGAGTTACTATTGGTTTCCAAACACGACTGACGATCAGCGACTTTATTCGTGGACTATATTTACATTTAGAGGGCAGGCCTCGCAGTCACGGGAATCGCCACGACGTTTCGACTTTGCCGCAACACTTTAGATGTTTACCGAACAAAAGCTCAAGCCCCTCAACGGTTGCCAACGATAAGCGTCGGATGATCTTTTTTTTTTCTTAATGACATATTCCCAAGTATCTTTGGAATAGGCTTACCAAAATTCTCTCACGAAAGTCCAACAATTTTGACAATTCCCGATTGTCTGGTTCTCGACTACCACAACGTCATGTGCGCATCATATACACCTCGTGATGTATTTAGGGTCAGATAATTTGTCCGACTGGACGTCGCAAGTGTAGTAAATTCCTACTCCATGCGCCTCAAAAATCTTCCGGTTAACGACAGTTGACACTAAAACTGGAAAATTCCTTTCCCAACTTCCTACACCAAAAATCGACCTCACAGTCACGACCGATGAAAAACTCAGAAACCGTGACAGTAAATTCCCTTAGACCCTACCCTACCCTACGCCTGTCGTTTCCATCTGTGCTTTCAAATAGCTCACAAAACCAAGGCAGGTAGGTAGGTAGGCAGGCAGGCCGACTTAGAGTGGTAATAGTCGCGCTAGCTAGATCTGATTCGTTTGCGTTCCCCTTGTTTGGACAAATTGGCCATTGCTTTTCCCTCGGTCACGTGGCGAACAGAGCCTTATTTGGTAATCCTTACAGTAAACCCCTCATCGGGTTTTAAAGAAACATGCTGTCCCGAAAAGTGTAAGAATGGATACAATCCAGCCCGGTCTTCAGCGCATCCAAGCTAAGCTCAATTTTGAAGCATGGCATGCATATCCCCAGTTTGCCACACGTCGTGTAAGTGCAGCAGAATGACCGAACAGACAAAAGATGAAGCTCGACGTGTCTGAATTTTAATCTTACATGAATAACAGGGTCTCGGACGAAACGTTTTGATCGGTTGTATTCTCGGCATGCTTTGGGGAGTTCATTTCGCCCTTTGGATTTTGCTAAGTCTCAACTGGGTGGGGTTTTTGCCCGTCGGCATTGATACCTTTTCCGTTGATCGACTGCGCATGGCCTGGCAGTGGTGCACTTATGGCGTTTGTGTTTGCACCTTTCATCTCCTGGAATTTGGCGTAACTGCAATTTCGAATCCGACAGTGGTGTCAGCGGATTCGTTTTTGGTGAATCACTCTCTGACATACACCGCAGCGGCCTTAACATCATGGACAGAGTTTGGTCTTAGAGTAGCGTTGGTTCCTTCGTGGAATTATCCGAGTATGTCTGTATGCGTGGCACTCCCTTTGGTACTACTCTCCCAAATGATTCGCTCGCTGGCGATGGCAACTGCTGGTGAATCATTTAATCATCTCATTCAAACAACCAAGAAAGAAAACCATGTGTTGATTACTCACGGCATTTACAAACTACTCCGACATCCCTCCTATGTTGGATTCTACTATTGGTCCGTTGGTACGCAACTCTTGCTCGGAAATTTCCTGCATGCAGCTGCTTTCGCGGTCGTCTCATGGGTGTTTTTCAATCGTCGAATCGCCTACGAAGAAGAAAGTCTGTGCCTGCATTTTCCACATGAATATCCCGCTTATGTGGCAAGGTCATGGATGGGGATTCCCTTCTTGTTCACCAAAGTAGAGTATACAAAGACAGCCATGAAAGATAAGCAATAAACATACAACGCTACGGAGAAATTGAATCTAAAGTCTTTTTGGCAATAGAACGCCACCTCTGACTAGCGTGACATAAAAGTGCACGCGCTCTTCAGCATAACGCGTATAAGCCAAAGATGAGCTAGCACTTTTGGATCCCCCAAAGGATTTTCATTCTTAGCCCTTACGCTAGCTGCCAAAATTCGACTGCGACGCCGAAGGTGGCTCATTCCAGTCCAACAAAAACTTGGAGAGCATCACGTATTCAAATACGTGCCGAATTAGGTACAAGGAGACGACACCAATGCTCTGCAACAAGACTGTAGGAACCGTCGCCATACCACCGCTACTCGTGCCGGCGAGCGCGTCCACAAGTTCATGCCACGTAGCCATCCAATCCAGACCTCCAACAACGAGATACATCGGTAATAAAAGACCCATAGCGATACGAATCTCGGGGGAAATGATTCTATCTTTGTTATATTCACCTGACACGTTTTTGCTGTTGCTGCCAACATCGATTTTCCAGGCGGTCCTCCAGGTCGTTTGGGTGGGAACGAAACCCAATTGCGTCAATTTTTTGCTCAGGTCAGGACAATGACTACAGCCGTACAAAAGGGCTATCCTTGTTGCAGTGTCCTCCTCATCACAACCGGCTAGCGTCTCTTCCAAAATTTGAATTGCCCGTTCGTTGCGTTGGAAAATGAGGAAGTCGTCGCCATCATCTAAACCGCCAATGCTGTGCCGACTCGTCATGACCTGGCCAAACACGAGCTGGCGTATGGTGTTCCACCGACCCTGGAGTAAGCTTTCGAGCAGCGGTAACGTAAGTGGCGAGATACGGGCGCCTCTAAGCGTCGAACTATCCTTGCTTGTCGTCGTCAACAACGTGGACCAGTCCACAAGTAGTACCGATAGTTCCGGACAGGGTACGGTTAACCACAATACTGCACGAAACATATAAGCAATACTGGATGCCCAATTTAAGGACGACTCTGGCAGAGTTAACGTGCGAAACAGACGTCGCCGAGAAGTAAGGGACAACGCATCGGGCTGCGTAAACAGAAGCGGGGGTCCAACCAAGAGTGCCGCTACGGCTTCTGTAGCGGTATCCGGCAAGCGAATACGTCCCCATTTCGTCAATTGCCACAGCGGTGCCTCCCACGTCGGAGAGCTGGTACTGCTACGAACATGAGGAAAACCGGCCGATTGCAGCCGAGCGAGAAATTCCTGACGCGTCCAATCCGCATGCATCCAGTGAGGCTGTGCGTACTGAATGTGGTCCACTTGACAACACCAGCCGTAGGCTGCTGCAGTCGCACGATCGTGTGGAGACGCTTGCAATGGCGACAGCCCGTCACGGGTAGGCCTGACACTACTGGAAGTACCCACGCTCTTTTTCGAGCCCGCGTGGAGACGCGGATCGGCCTGCGCTGGTTGCGGTTTCTCCAGGAAGCCTTCATCCAGCAGCAATTCGTACAAGACGGCGTCAAAGCGTGTATTGAAAGTACGAGAATTGTAGTAGTCGTAGTAGGAAAGGTCGCCAAAATGCAGCTGCGCGTGCAATTCGATTGTCACGTTGCCTTTCGTAAAGGTCGTCAAGGCTGTTTGCATTTCCCAAACTGTTCGTTGGGGCGATTCGTTCCAACGAAGGTGCAACGTTGTCGACGGACCAATGGATGATCGCGACGAAGATGACGACAACAAGCGCGATGGCGAAACGTTCCGGGGCTGCGACGATGCCGGTGCCCAAGAACATACCCCAGAGGGCAAGCTTACGGACCATCCGCTTGTAAGTAACACAACCATGCTCCAGTGGCGTCCGTAGCTCCCTGCGGAGCGATCATTGCTGTTCACCATGAGAACAATGAAGACCAAGGTCGCTCGTGAATTACCTATTCGAAGAACCGGAATGTTTTAGCGTGCGTGCCGCCATGGTAAGCAACAAGAGTGAGAAAAGCATCAGAATTCTTACCTACCTGACTTGACTGCGACTTTTATCTTTCTATCTTACAATTAACTGTAAGAATATTATACGAAAGACAGCGGACTGTGTATAAAAGAGCCCAAGGATTTTGGTCGACAAATCAAATTCCGCTACGGGGGGATTAGAGTGGAAAAGTCCGAAGTCCGAGACGTATCGTTCTCGGTGGGATTGGGGATTGAAAGTCATAGGGGTCTGTCCAGTTCGACCTAACTACGAGATACAAACGCTCGTACGAACTGGAAACGCGAAAAAGCGTTGGAAAGAAAAATAGCACGACAGACACGGTCACCGTCGTAGACCATGGTATTGTTTGCATCTGCAACAACGCCAGTCGTGGAAAATAATAGCGCTGATGGTGTCCCACTGATTCGGTACGAACTTCTACAAAGCCCCTTTTCTGATTATCATGATTGGCACGGGAGAAAGCTTACCCACGAGAGGCTTGTCGAGTTGGACGGCCAAATTGCGCGAAACGGCACAGGCGGCAGCCTCGGCCGCTGCAAATTTCCAAGGCCTCGACGGGATGGCGGCCAAAGACGATTACATTCATCACGATCATCTTAACGTCCCCGCCCATCGACAACGGCATCGCATAGATCCCCACAGTATCGCCGTAAGGGGCGAATCGCCAACAGTCGCATCGGCGCCGACTCCGTTCCCGAATGATCATCTTCGGAGCGACCAGCGAACGCCAACGGCATACCTACAGAAACAGCAAATGGAGACTTGCTCACAAGCTTCAGAAACGACATCGCCACCCAGAATAAAGCGCTTGACAGAAACAGCAGCGACCCTACCACATCATGTCTTATCAAAGCAGACTTCGAACATTCCTTTACTTTCCGTTGTCTCGGATGCGATTTCGGACGCGACCCCTCCGGGCGCCGTCGAACCGACAGCGAAGTTTTCGCCGCATCACTTACACGAATCACCCAGGCATGAGCTCTACTACTACGATGACAGTGACGAAGAAGACGGGATCGCTGTAGAGAACGACCCGATATTTGACTCGTTATTGCCACAAGATTCCCGATGCCGAACGCCAAAGGCACCTACTCATACCGATAAGAAAACGAACTCTCCCAAACAACACCGTTTCTTGCAAGATCTAGATCAGCGTCTTTCCCGCCCACTCGATATTGAACAAGGGGGAGAAGAAACGCTACAGGAGCATAGCAGAGGTCAGGAGAACGCATGGCGAAATTTGCTACCTTGGCATCGTTCGCAACCAAAACGGTTTGCACCAACCCGACCGGAACCACCGCTTACTCGTGCCAAATTTCAGTCGCAATCCACAAAAAATGTTGATGCGTTTACTACGGTCCATTCGACGTCCATGTTGGATAAGAATGACATAGAGGTTTTGGGCAGAATGAAATTACAGACTAGCAGTAGTAGCAATCCAGGGAGCCCTATAATTGGCATCGTCCTCACAGTCTGCCGAGATCATCCCCGGGAAGCGTTCATAGGAGGAACGCTGCTCTTGAGCGCCACCGTCTTTTTCTATGCCCGTCAATTTTCCGCCCAAGACAATGTAACATAAATAATAAAAACAATGTGGTACCGATAAAATCATAAACCGTCTCGGAAGTATTTCGTTTTACAGTTATTCTGCAAAATGGCAGTTTGCGTTAAACTAAGCCTCTGACTCAATCTCATCTTCCTCGAAAAATTGCTCTATCTCGTCCAATATCTCGACATCTTCGTCATCCAATTCTTCAAATTGTAAGGGGTCCTTGACTGGGTACCTGTTGATCAAACGAGCAGCGTCTCGACATAGCCGCCGAATTTCGGGATGCAATCCCCGCGAAACGTCCCAGACGACAGGACCATCCAACAGTTCCTGTTTCCGAATGGGGCTGTACGGCATGTTCCCTAGTTGTCGGACTGCATCCAATACGCGTGAAAGAGTACGGGCCAAATCTCCTGGTGGCGACCCCGAAATCTCCAGAGCTTCTTGCCAGGAACAACCAGAGGCCCAAGCTGTGACAACTTCACAATTGGAAATGTCGAGTATGCAGCTTCGTGTCTTTTCATCTACACCATAAAGTTTCTGCACTTCTACAAGGCGCTCCATAGAGACAAGTGAACTTTGAATGACGCGCTGTTGAAGGGGGGTTAAATTTTGGAAGAGCTGAACAACCGGTGCACCATTCCCACGAGAGTTGTCTGTCACTATGCTGGCCACGTAGCCAGCCAATTCGCTGGGGTCCATGGCTCGGAGCAAGCCATTAAGCGTATCGGCTTCCTTTTGCGAAATAGGAATTGAAACAACTTTTGGCGGAATAAGAACATCGTTACCCTTTCGATTTTGGTACCAGTCTTCGTCATTGTCAAAATCTTCCATGGCAGTACGGAAATCGTCGAGTTTGGCCGATGCACCCACAACGTCCCAAGCACCACCCATGGCAACCAGCGCCCACAATGAGTTTTCGAAGCCGAGCATACCAATGTTGATTCCGGCTGGAGATATCGTGTACTGCTGGTCTTCGTACGACTCGCCCCCTTCTAAAGTATGTTCAATTGATAAGCAGCCGTATGCGACCAGCGTCTTGGTAATGGAAAGCATGTCATTCCACGAATCGTTTCTTAGGTCTTCAGCTTGTTGAAAAAGATCTTCAACGTCTGGATTGGCCGTTTTGACTTTCCGCATTTTACGAGTAACTATGATGGCTGACTTTGAAAACTGAGACAATTCCTGAGCTGTCAATGACGACAACTCGGTCCGTTTGTGCCCCTCCCGTGCACTGCCAAGTGCCTTATTCAATACGATTGATTCAGGAAAAGCAGCATCTTCCATAATTTGATTTGCAATACCCGTAATGATAGAGAATGGATGCTTCCCAATTTCTTTTTCGGTAGTCTCGACGCGCTTTCTTTGATTCTCAATCTGATTAATTAAGTCCTTGGTATCTTCAGCAATAATTTCACTGAGGAAGTCACTGTCTTCGATCTCAGCCCTAGCTCGGAGCGCGTCGTATTCCTTCTGTAAATACGAAAGTGTTGTATACTCAAGCTCGAACATTTTGGTAGCACCGACGAAAGATTTTGAAGTCTTTTTCAATGAGTCGCGATCTGTAAGGATTCCCAGAAGAGATTCCACTCTGTTTACATCAAACTTAGCACTTCTCTGATCCACCTGTGATTGAAGAGCATCTACCAAAGTTTTCATGAATCGGTCTTGCGCAGACACTTTGAGAGCCTGGCTTACATCATCCCCATGATTTTCCACAGCATCTACAACGTGCTGCTCGACTTTACGCTTTTCCCACATTGCGAAAGATTTACTGACCAATTGCCGCGCAACATCAAGCTTCCCTTCTCCTCGAGCAATCAAATTGATCGCGAGAGAATACGAGGGGCTGAATTGACTTGAAATTGGTTTAACTGGATCAATAAGGATCCTGGAAGCCTCATCATGATTTTCAAAAGGCGTGGCAACAATTACGCAAGTTCCATCTGTATCCATTCCCCGACGACCCGCACGACCCGCCATTTGAAGCAAATTTGATGTTTCCAGGAGGTTCATCGCACTATTATCACCGCGTTTAGCAAGTGCACAAATGACTGTCGTTCGCGCTGGCCTGATTAAGGAAAGGATCAGGATCTTGATCTCGATTATTCATGACCAAAAACTAAATACTTACATGTTAATACCAGCTGCAAGAGTCTCAGTTGCAAACACGACTTTCATTAGTTGGTTCCGGTATAAGATCTCAACAAACGATTTGTGAGCTGGGAGCATCCCAGCATGGTGAGAGCCAGCGCCGAAAAGATACTGCTCAATCACTTCATCCTCAAACGCAATTTCGGGATTGCCTGCATTGAAGCGCGACACTCTGGATGCAACGTCTCGAACCTCGGCGTAGCTTAAAAGCCCAGCTTTCGAAAAAAAATCCCAATTATCGGGTGATAGCGGTGAGCTTTCGTCAAATTCGTCGTCCGCCAGTGGCGTCGACATTTCCAACGCATTCAGGGTCTGTTCACTGATAAAATTGCTTTTAGATCGAAATGTCCGCCCGTCGGAATCCTCGACGAGGTCACCTCGTCTCTGAACTGCTCTTTGACGTGACTTCCCGTTTTTGGTTCCGTATCTTTGCTCTTCCTTGATGCCAAGCTGTTCCCTTTCGTCTTGCAATAGACAATTCGGGTCTCGCGGACCCTTCATGTACTGATATACTTGTCTGGCAGCGTCGTCACAACCAGCTCTAGAGAAGATGAAGAATATTGCCGGAAGGAGCTCCTTTTGCTTTAGTCTATTCAAAATAGCAGGTAAAGACGGCACGGACCGGCGCATTTCATTTTTCAACAATCGTTCGCGCTCTTTCCGCTCGTCTCGTGGGGACATTTTCCGTGACGACTGATTCCGCTTTCGGCCGCCCCAGTCATCTTCGTCCTCTTGTGGGGACAAATGACGGCGTACTTTTTGCCTTTCAATTGCACGATTCACTTTCTGCATTCGCTTGTTTGCAGCAGCTTTAAGAGCGGGATTTATCTGCAGACCACGTGGTATCTTAATATTTGTTTCATCGTCATCAACATCATCACCGTCCATAATATGAGTAAATCCTTTTGCTTTTTTGGTTGATTGACGGTTTGACGGGAGATCGCCGTCTCCCCGATATCCCAGTAGCCCCTTGGGCGCACCGGGACCTGCGTCTGGATCCCTAAACAAGGGATAAAGCGCTTCCTTAGTAGCAAACAGATATCGCAGTGGCACAGGTCGTTCTTGTCCCGGAACCTCGACCAGGATTGTTCTACGTCCCGTCACATGTTCCATCCACGCCGCCAATGCAGCAGCGTTCGACAATGTTGCCGAAAGTCCTACGATTTGGGTATGTGAGGGACTAGTAATAATGGATTCCTCCCAGACTCCTCCACGCCCAGGTTGTCCCATGTAATGGAACTCGTCCAGTACAACTACGGTATTCTCCAAAAGTTCGTTTGTACCCATGAGTGTTGCCGTCGGTGTGGACGAGCGCCAGGCAATGTTGCGATATACTTCGGTCGTCATGACTGTGATACGAGCACCTTTGTTGATTGATATATCTCCTGTCGATAGACCTGTGTCCTGCTTTGGAAAGGTACCACACAGTTCGGAGTACTTTTGGTTGCTGAGCGCTTTGAGCGGCGTCGTGTAAATTCCTTTGTCACCTCCGTTGAATGCATGTAGGAGCGCCATTTCTCCTACCACGGTTTTCCCTGCACCAGTCGGGGCGCATACAATTACGTTGCAGCCCTGACAAATCGCTCCACCCGCCTTAAGCTGCCAGTCATCCAGAGGGAAGTTAAAGTATCCAGCCAGAGCACTTCGGCCGAGCTCGATCAAGTCCTCATCTATATCCTCTTGTGTACTGTGTACTGTCGATGATAAGGCTCTCCACCTTTCCTGCTGACACCAAGAATTGTGGCCCACGAGACATGATGTCGCCCGGCTGGGTATGAACAAGCTAGATCTATACGATGGTATTCGAAAGGCTCCAATAGATCGGATACTGCCGAGTATCAAACAAAGCATACCAACAACAAAATAACTATTTTGACATGCCATGTGGTCTATTCTACTCCCATCGGCTTTCATGTCGCGTTACTACAAGCTCAAAAGATTGAGGAATAGCTGATAGGTTGACGACAGAAGGAGGAGCAGCAAAAGTATCTACAAGCGTCGTCGTCGGCCTCCCCGAGCCGATGATATTGGTGACGAATTTTGTCACGAACAGGTTTTGTTGATGGGTCCAGACACTAAAGCATCCTGACGACAGACAAACTATTCGGCGATCCGTGTTAACAATAAGATTTGGTGGGTTTCCCTCCAGAAACCCGAAACATAACAGAAGTGGCCGGCCTGCATTACTGTTTGACTATTAAATATACTTAATAGCAAGCATCACCTTGCCGTCTATTGCACCATTAAAGATAATAGCGTAGGAACTGATGGGGGGGGGGGGGGGGGGGGGGGGGGGCAGCCTTGCTGGTCACGTAGAACACGATCGAAGCTTTCCCAACTTCATTTCGGTATGTGGAGATTGCCCAGAAGAAAAATGGAGCGTATCGCCCTCCCGAATCGCATCGTGGTTTTTCCCATCATTGACAATGAAGTTTTCTCGCATTATAGGGTGTACAAGGTTGGTTGCGTTCGGCTTTTTGCTCGACTCATCCGTCCTCTTGTACGATTTCCCTAGGTCTCTGATCCCTTTCTTTACTGTCATTGCCCTCCAAATTTGCTCGTACTGGATTATCCACTCCAATCGGGAACTCATCGCCTTCAGGATTATTGTCGTCACGCATAGAGGATTTAGGCGAGACCCGGGCTGTTGTAGACTTGTTACCATTACCATGTTGTGATACCTTCTCCTTTGCAGTTTGTACTTTTCCTCGAAATTCCTCGAGCGCATCAAGCTGTGAGGAAGTCGGCGGTTCCACATCTTGCGTCACTTCCCAATAAGCATCCGGATGGTACCCCGTAAACATATTCATGAGAGATTCATTGAATTGGGCTTGGAAGTTATTGAGCGGAATATCGTTGGGAACATTCTGAAAAGGATTTTCCAGTTCCCGAGCAACTTCATGTAGTCCAGCAAAACACATGACGGTCAAAAAGTTCAAAATAATTCCAAATATTTCGTTTGTCACGTAGGTTAGCATCAGTACAGGCATGAGACCTACCACAACCAATACAAAGAGCGACGTAATTTGGGCATGGGGAAAGGGAAACGGCACATAGGCAACCTTGCGGGCCTGGTTGTAACCTGCCATACCATCCGACGTATATTGGTACAAGCGAGAAATAATAGGTGGCGCCACATGTCCCGTGGATCCGTGTAAATATTCTCGACTAATGAATTCCTGGAGCCACATTGTACAGAGTGCGACCTTGGCCAACGGACCCCGTGCGGCCTGAAGCAGGTCAATTTCGGCATCCGATACACCCCCCACGACTCGAAAGGGCCGAGCCGCGTTATACAGAGTTCGGGATTTGGGAGTTCTGGATAGTCCAGTCAAGTACTTACATACTGTATAGGATCGGTGTGTGGTCAAAGCCCAGTCTTTCCGAACATCGGCATCCATAGCGTCCGGATCGACGTGTGGCCAGTCGACTCCGGGGTAAAAGGTATCCAATGGCGAACCGACCTGTTCCAAATCATTCCGTAAAGTGGACATGGCCACTGCTGAAAGAAGACTCAGCAAGTGCGCGGATTCTTGAAGAAACAATGGCGGCGAGTCGGCTTCCCATGCGTTGGTACCGTCCTTGCTGGAAGAAACTTTGGAGTTTTTGGGCAAAGACGTTGGCTTTTTGCTGTGGGACCAAGGTTTAAATGGATTGCGTGGTTTCTTATACTTCGAGATCTTACCAGCGGCAGTGATGCTTTTGGAAGTATTGTTGAGATTCATCGTTTGTCCCCCTTTGCTGGGAAGTGGTGGCGCAGGAGATGTTTGTTGCTCTTCCGTTTTTGTCCGGGTTGAACCTGTCCTGTTGGCCTTGCGACTACTTCGGTTGAAAACAGATTTGATCCGATCTCGTACGGAGTGCTGAATATTTTCCATACTATTCAACTGAGATTCGAGTTCCTCAATGGTATGTGCGTGCAATCGTTCACGCTCCCGTTCTAGATGCTTCAATTCCGGATGAGAGCCAAATGCCGGTGGTTTTCGGGCATCGTAAGCGGCACTCTGCAGATGAAAGGCGGCTAATTCCATGCCAGCATCAAGCCATTTCGAATGCATTTGATGCACCGCTGTCATGGCTTCCCAGTAGCGGTTGTAGGAGAAGTTGGCTCGAAAGGCCAGGAGAAACGTCAAGGCAGAAATTAACGCCCCCATGGGATACGGATGATCGAAGAGTTCACCATCGTCATTTTCTAAGTCGTGGGTATGATAGATAATGACGTAAATGATGCTGGATATCAGTGCGGGGGTTATAGACTTGAATACTGCCGAGCCATGGAGGCGAAAAAGCAATTGAAACCCAAAAGTTCCTGAATTGTAAGTGATCATTGCGACGGCAGCAACCGACTTTTCTGTCGTCTATCGCACACCTCCAGGCGAATTTATCGGCGTATCCAGCTTCAGAAGCCTCCGCAAGAATGGACTCCTCAATCGATGTAAGAAATGGAAGTACGTCCCAGATAGGTATTATTTTGACATCCACAGACAAATCTAAAAAGTAGGCATAGTTGGGCTACCGTGCTCAAGCATGTATTGTCTCGACTGACAGTGACTGTCAGTAAAAAAGCTCGTTTGCTCATGAAAAGTTGAAAAGTATTCTTCTGCATCCCATTCGATAGTGATATCGACGCGAGAAAAGCATGGAACAATTTAGGGGTTTGTCGAAACGGCGTCACTCTACGATAAGTTAATTATCAATATCCGTGAAACAATAAATAGCTCAAGTTCTTATGACAATCAGACTGACACTCTGTGACAACATCTTTCAATGTCTTGCCACCGAATATAGAAACCACGCTGTTCTAATCTGCAATCTTCGAAACTACATTTTGCGAGACATCACAACCATGAGCGCAACGACTGTGAGCGCGGATGGAAGAAAGTATTGCCCCCGTATCCATTTTGCCCGTTGCACACTAGTATCAAAAACGAGATGATTGTCTACGAACAGGACCTATTTGGTCTCAAAAATTTGACCCGCGTGCACGGATCAGCTGTTTACCGAGTAGTCTTACCAGCTTCAGTCTCGTCCGCGATCCTCCTGATTTTTCACAGTTTACAAATCGACAATGACCAGACCCAAAAGGCACGAGAAGATCTCATCGTGCAGCATCCTTACGTCATTGGGGCCTTTGTTGGATTCTTTTCTTTTCTGTTGACCTTTCGATTGAATTTTGCCTACCAGCGGTACTGGGAAGGGGCTACCGCTATACACCAGATGTTGAGCAAATGGACAGATTTCGGTATGAACGTGGCGGCTTTTCACTACCAGAGCGATGTATATGATGATATACAGCCACCGAGCTTTGGATCGCATCCAAATTTGCGAGCAAAAGACATTGTGGGACGTGAACGCGATTTCGAAACAACGTACGAGGAGTGCGTTGAGAAAGTAGAGCTCTGCTTGGAAGAAATGCAGCAAGAGAGTATCGCAAACACATCCCCGGCGTGGTGGAGAGGGGGATTACGACGTCGCAGACACAAAGACCACGCCGATTCGACTCGGCAACCGTCCACAACAACACCCCACAGACTTAAATCGATCAATGCCAACAAAGAGACTAGCAGCAATTCCGCCCCCAACCGCCTAGATTCATACATTCCCATCCCCCAGCGCTTCCAGGAACAATTTGGAATAAACTTGAGGAGACAGTCAACGCCTATCACCACGGATAGTCGAGCCAACAGCCGTCGTAGTAGTCTCGTCAAACAATCCAAAGCATCGCAAAATCTAGTTTCTCGTAAGGCACGCGTTCCTTTACCCAGCCTGTTTTTACAGGAAACTGCACATTTGCTTTCGCTTTTGGCCGGTGTCGCTTTCTCGACGCTCCGTAACGATATGGAGCAGGCCGAGAATCCTTTAAACATGTACTATCCCGGAAAACCCTGGCCTGCGATGGATCCGGATTGTCTCGATAAAGATACCAAGCACCTATACGGCGAAGATCAGATCCTATGGCAATCCTTGTACTTTATGCTTGGTTTAGATCGAAGTGAGCGACACAGGACGCTGTACAACGCCGCCAGACCGTTTGGTGTCCTTGGTGGTGTCAGTGATCAAGAAATTGCCATGCTTCAGCAAGCACATGGGCCGTACGCCAAGGTAGCGCTGTGTACAATGTGGACGCAAGAATTTATTAGCCGAGAATACATGGTAGGGTCGGCCGGAAAGGTGGCACCGCCGATTGTGTCGAGATTGTACCAATTTCTATCGGATGGTGTGGTGTAAGTCAACACGGCGTCGTTTGATGGTCAGCAGAGCCAAGTTTCTCATCATTGTATGCCTTCGGTATTTTTGTCAAGGACACAGTGGCTACAACCAGGCCCGGAAAGTTGCCTATATCCCTTATCCTTTTGTAAATGCTCAAATGACAGCATTTTTCAGCCTCAGTATCATATTCATTTTCCCCATGTTGATGTATTCCTACGTCAATGTTCTTTGGTTTGCTTGCGTACTAAATTTTACTGTCGTGACCTGTTTTCTGGGTATGCATGAGGTTGCTCGGGAATTGGAGAATCCTATGCAAAACGCGCCGAATGATTTACCCTTGGTCACCTATCAGGCCCAGTTCAACGAAGCGCTGGTAACCATGTATGCTGGCTTTCACCCGGATTCGTGGTGGGAGATTCGCAGCCAAGAGTCCAAGGATGATAACACGCAGTTCGAAAACTAAGTCTCCACGATAAAGACTGCCTGACTTTATTAAAGTCGAGAATAAGAATATATAGCTAGCCAATGCCGCTTCAAATCTTTTGCTTTTAGACAGCAATTGTGGTTTGGAGTGCCTCCAAAACCTCCACACTCGTGGTTGCGACGGAAAACATACCAAAATTATATGCAAGCGTAGCATTTTGCGCTTCCACTGATGTCGCGGCAACACAATCCTTGAGTGTGTACACCTGGTAACCTTTCTCATAGGCCGTGCGCATGGTGGATTCGACACAGCAGTTTGTTAAGAATCCTCCCAACACGACATTTTTTATACCTTTTTGACTCAAGAGAAAATCCAAGTTGGTGGATTGAAAGCCGCATAGTCCTGACTTGCCTTTCACAATGAGATCTCCCGGGGAGGGTATCATGGTTTCGCAGAAATCTGCACCCCATTCGCCGTTGGTAAAGGCTGCACCCTCCTTGACGCCGGCCAAGATACCGTAGGGAAACTCGGCAATTTCGTTGTGACCCGGATCGAAACAAATGGGGCAGTGAATGATGGTACAACCAGCGTTTCGCGCCGCGTCCATGAGTTTTTTGGAGTTCTCGAGCGTGTTGGTTTGTTCCATACAAGGCTTCACAGCATCATACAGCTTACCTCCTGGTGTGGCAAACTCGTTCTGAAACTCAATAAGAACGACGGCGGTCTCTTTAGGAATCAGCGTAAAGAAAAGACGGGATGATTGGGACATAGTAAGCGGAGAACAAAGTTTCAGAGAGGGAAGTTTGGCCACTGCGAACGCCTCCACAGAGAATAAGCGACAGAGAAAAATGCAAGCGGGAAAGGTCCAAGTCCTGATCATATTATCTCTTTAGTGCCTTGAAACAGACAGCGGATATATCAATTATAGTCAAATTGGCCTCTGTCTCTAACAGCAGGATACAAACTAACTAGCGCGATGGTAAATGCCAAGAGAGACAGACCATGTGCAAGTACGCAATTTTCGTTTCATTGCAGGGTCCTGACAGTTTGTGAACAATCAGGTGTGCTTTTCTACTTGGACTACGTCCGGGTCTTCACAGAAGTGGCTTGCAGGAAGGCCGTAGATATCTGGCGTTCGTGTTGCCATTTTGTCACTAATAATACGATGCCTATGTTGTACCCATTTATTTTTAACCTACACATGTATTCTACGTTTTCCTGTACGACCGCTTGCTTCATCGCAATTTTCCTTGGTATTGCATTTTGTGTGCTTTTCGCCTTCCTGTGTTAACAGGAAAAACTAGGTAATTGCTTCATGAAATCGTAGGACATATATAATTAATAATACACGATATCGATCAGACTTCATTTACATTAGTTGTAAAGATTTTTGTCGTGAAGAGCAGAACTGTGAAATGCCAGAGAATAGGTACCAACGCTCTCCGCTTTTAGAATATGGTGGGCATTACATAATGTGAAAGGATGCCTTCTGTGGGACCGAGCAAATTCGTGCTCGTTCGGAAATATCTGAGACCTTGACCAGGTCTGTTCTCGTATTATACATGAACCAAAGCCTGGAAACCCATAGCAGCCCAGCGAGCTGCGAATGCGGACAGCACATCAGGCTTGAACATGGTTTACACGATACTGTGGCACTTCTTGACGATGAACCACAGAAGTCATTTCCACTACATGCACACACCGCAGCGTTAGACGCTTCCTTTGTTCACCTTCCCTCGTCCATCCTCAGGGATGTTGCTTGTTGTCCAGCTTCTTCGGAGCCGGGTGGTCGAGAATTCCGAGACACGCTTCATGACATCTGTCTGTTGGAGCAAGCTCTGCATGATAGCGATAACCCGCCACATCTCTGTCTTGAATGTATACAGCGGTAGGTCAGCACTTTTTACATCGAACAAATGGCTTTCTATCGCGAGGCTAACTGGTGCTTTTCTCGCGACGAATATTCTAGTGTGGAACAAGCTCTACTTGCCGATACCGAACGGTTAAAATACGAAACTAAACGCTACGATGAAGCAGTCCGAGACGAGCGAGACCGGCAGCGTTCATTGCACCAAGCACTGAATGCTGTATCCTTTGCAGGCTTAGGCGACAATTTCCAGCCCGAGTTTATGTCACAAAGTGCTGATGCCGATAGCTCCAGTCCCCTACTTCAAAGAGCAGAAGAAGCCTTTCGGAATGAGATTGAGGCGTTGCAGCAATGTTGTGATCAGCAAGAGGACGAAATTGGTCACTTGCGATCGCTTGTGAAGGAACAGGAATTGATAAAACAAGAATTGCAGGCTACAGAATTGCTCGTCGCGGCAGAGAGAAATTCTTTAGAGGTAGAAGCTCGCGCTTTCGACAACGATCACGAACAGCTGTGCGATCATTTGCTGAGTATACAAAAGGAAGTTGAGACGCTTTCGTCATCTCAAATTCGATGGCCTGCGTTTTTCCTGGACGTCCGTATTGATACAAGAGGATTGCGCTATCCATTGATAAATGACCTTAGGTTGGCTTATCGAGCGAAAGGCGATCTGTCGTGGAACGAAATACAGACGGCTTGGTCTCTGGCAGCACAATTGCTGTTAATTGTCGGAACCATATTTGAATTTGCATCACAAGAATGGAAAATTGTGCCGTTATCTCATTGCGCAAAGCTTATTCAGTACCCAGGCGGCAAAAAGCAGCCTCCTACGGTCTACAATATTGGCTGCTCCGGAAAGCAAACCAGCCTTGCTTTGTTGGCTTGGAATGCGCTCCTGCACGAGATAATAAAAGATACATCTGAAAAGCTTAATCAGGCGCACAAAGATGGTCTCTTGGATTTATCGGTACTGCCGCCTTTGCCCTTTGCTATGGCGAAAACAACCATTGGGGATTTGAACTTGCTGCGATTGTCGCCGGAGGACGATGTTCGATGGTCTCAAGCAATTCAATATACGGCAACGAATCTGCAGTGGCTGTCGGTTTGTACATCAGCTCATACAATGCAAAAGGTATGCTCGGCGAATTTTTTGGAGTAGGGTATGAATTTTACATGAGCTGCACATACATCTATATTAGCAATGCTTAATTACCTCTCTGTAGTCTTTGACGCTGTACTTAATTGCACATGTAAGGCAAAAGCACGTCGGCCCATTCATCCGGCCCTCAAGCACTTTCCGTATTCTGAACAAGCTTGTCGTCAACGACAAGCTTTGAGATACCACAGACCTCGTATCCCAAAGCTTTCTTATGTGCATTGTAGACTAACACAACAGCTTTTTCCCAATCGTGAAGTTTCTGTAAATCTCTCATCGAATAATCCCGCTTCCTGGGCAAGTTAGCAGACTACAGCATCAACTCAAGATGGTTTCGCATCACCCGAGGCTGCAATCATGTATCGCTCTTTCTGTTAATTGCAGTATCACAAAATCCATTCATTTTTCTTGCGTCTCGGATCCTTGCTTACTAAAGGATTACATTTGCGGTACTCTGTGCAGTGCACACTTGCGAGTGAAATGCCATACTTGTCATGTGGGTTGAGATCTCGAAGTCCCCGCTAACTCTTTCTCGGATGCTCGGCAGGTTTTGCCAATTGACTTTCTAATGGGTTGACTGCAGATCCCAAAACACTTTCCGATACGTTTTGTCTTTTTGCTTCCTGATGCACCGACAATTTTTTTTTCAGCAACAAAGTAATTGTATTCGATTCTTTCTGGATGAAGTTCCCTTTCGAAGGATGGATCTTACATTAGATTAAAATGTTTAAAGTGTTTCCTTGGTCTCTGCTAGAGGCCCACTGAAAATATCTAGCCAATCGGCATCGGACCACCCCGCGTGCGTAGCCATTATAATTGGTGTAAATATGTCTGAACAACTAGATTTGTTGATTAATCCGGATTTCCAGTTGACTCCAACATTTAATTCGCCATAACTGTGAAGAAAATATTGGCGTTATTGATCGTCGTCGACCATTATGATGTCGTTCGGAAGCAATCTTTCCTGTGCTGTAAGGGCTCGAAACCTTGACATTTATTTGCTGAATCCCCGCGATGAACAGTGTCTACGAGTTAGTGATTGAACGCAACAATCGCGAGACAGCTCCATTCTTGTCGGTTCACGAAGCAAACGCAACACTTTTAATTCAGGTAGATGCTCTCCTGACCAAGTATGAGCTCTCGGAACGAGAAGTTTCTAGTTTACGACAGCAACTGCAAGATGCAGCGATCACTTCACCAGGAACCAAAGTCACTTCGGCGGCAGCTAAGGCCGCTCGAAAGTATGAAGTCCAACTACGCGACAAGCTTGAAAAGTTGCAGGACGAATACAACGCCAAGCTCCAGTCAGAAGCCAACGATCAGGCTGCCGCACTGAAAACCGCCAAGGACTTGAGCGATATGAAGGATTTGAACACAGCGCAGGAAATGACAATCGCTAATTTGCGAGAAGAAAATAAAGGTGCTGAAAGAGCCATTGAACACTTGACTAACGAATTGTCCGAGGCCAAATCACGAACCGACTTGGCAGAAAAGCAGTATGATGGACTGAAAAAGACCATTCGCAGTCTCCAAATAGAAAACGACCATCTGAAGAAGGAAAGCCGAATAATTGAACAACGGGTAGTGACGGAAAAGGGGAAAACAGTTGATGAGGTGAATATTTTGACTGAAATGGTGAATTCACTCAAACGGGAAGTTGATATGCTTCGTGCCTACAATAAAGGTTCTTGGTTTAGCAAGAAAGTCTCCAAGGAAAAAGCTGATAACGAAGACAAACAAATTGTAGCAAAAGGACAGGATAGCGGACGGAAATGGGGCACTTTAGGAACGGTCTTGCCAAGCGCTCCCAAACAAACCATCGACGCGCATACTATGGACGGAACTTGCGTGAAGTACGATGCATCCGGGACCAATTTGGTGGCAACATCAAGCAGCGATTCAACCGTGAAAATATGGGATACCAACACGGGTACTGTACGGGTAACATTCCGGGGAACAGTCGGACATTCCATGATGTGTTGCGACATTAACGGTAGCACTGTGGTGGGAGGAAGCAGTGACAAAACTTGTAGGGTTTGGAATTTGAGGACTCAACGAATGGTGCGTACGGACGCGAACCTGGCACATAGTTCGGCCTTGTCGCTAACGATGCCACTTTTTTTTAGATTCATCATCTCGTTGGCCACGCCCACAAAGTTACTTGTGTTCGATTATTTGCCAATGAGCACGCCGTGGTTACTGGTTCTGCCGATCGTTCTCTCAAAGTGTGGGATATTTCACACAAAACCTACCGACAAACGACCACGTTACGCCACAGCTCTACATCAAATTGTGTTGATGTCGGAACCGATTCCCAGACGGCTGTTTCGGGGCATTTGGACGGAGGACTACGATTCTGGGATTTGCGCTCCGGAGAACGCACGGAAGATATATCCGGTGAGTGAGGGAGGGCAGTGAAGGATTGATTGACGGGGGCGCATAAGTACACAATTTCTCATTCTTGGCATTGTCTGTCGCTACAGGTCTCCACGAGGGCGCCATCACGTCTTGCCAGTTCTCTCCCACGGATTCCAGTTTGGTATTGACAAACGGAGCTGACTCGTGCTTGAAGATTACCGATCTGCGTACAGGCCTACCCACACATACGCTACGCGATGGTGCCTTCACTACGGCCCACAGCTGGTCTCACGCCGTATTTTCTCCGGACGGACGCTACGTGACGGCGGGCTCGAGCAGTCAAGGAGCAGTTCTGGTCTGGAGCGCAACCGACGGTAGTTTGGTCAAGACACTACGTTCACACGTTGCTGGCGTTTGCGCTATTGATTGGTGTCGCGGTGGATCCAGTGGCCAGCAAGTGGCATCGTTGGATCGGCAAGGAAAACTAATTTTGTGGGCGTAACTTACATTGTCAGATACCTCCGGATCTGGACGTACTATTGTTGATTTGTGTTGCCTCGTTTGTCTTCCAGGGGGTACGCGTCGGCGGCACCATGCTCCTGACTGCGATCGTTTCTACAGTGCACAAAAGAAATGCCGCCCAATATGAACGTCTTTGGGAGACGCCTAGTTCGCTATTCGGACAACACACAGAACATCAAGCTGTAAAACCAGTATTTTTACCGTCCAAATTAGTATTGCCAAGGCGAAGAGTAAAGGTTTTTATACTTAGGACATATTGACGCCGATTGCGAGGCCCATGGCACGATTGACATCCATTTCAATTTGTGCTTCAGCTTGTTCGATAGTCCCGGCAGCCGCGGCGCCAAAGGCTGTTTTGGCGGCTTCAAACTGGCGGGAGACTGCCGCGGAATCAATGTCGTCGAGCTTGACGGCTTCCGGGCAAATGACGTCCTTGGCGAGGATTATATTGGATCAGAATGCGGCGAATATGGGAGAATAAATGTGAGTATCTCGTCATTCACGACGTCACAAATTGCGAAAGCGAGCGTTCCTACGTTACGTACCGTCGTCGAGTCGGCGTGGGTCAAGGCGTAACCACCCGCCACAAAGTACTTTTCCGGTTCGGCCGTGTTTTCTTCGTGTAGAATCTGCAAGACACCAGGCTTGAGCTGTCCAACGTAAGGAACGTGATTAGCAGTAATACCGTATTCTCCCTCCAAGCCGGGGCAGATGACGGAATAGACCGACGTGCCGTTGTAAATAGTCTCGTGGGGGAGGGCAAAGTTGAGTTTGACCAGGGAAGACGCCGCGGCGGATTCCGAGCTCATGCTGCGGACCGCAACGACGCGGCGAAGGGCAGGACGAGCTGTTCGACTCAACATGATAATACAGAATTCGAACAAGTAAGAGTCGTTACTGGGATGATCCGAAAGGGTCGGACTCGTCAGCTGAAGGACACACAGAGAGCGAGGATCGCTACGGTTTGGCGGACTTGCGCGTTGGGATGGCAACTGTTGCGACGGTGCGGGGTTGGGGACAGTAGTAAAGTCTCGTGCAACTAGCTAGTAGAGCTGTGTTTGTGTTTCCCGCACGGTGGTGTACTAATAGTAGCTGTAGTGTAATACTGTCGTCTTGCCGCTCCACGTGAATCTACGTAGACACGATCCAAGCCTTTTACCGTCAGCTACGTACGATGACCGTACGAAAACCTTAACGCCTTGTGTTCCGTACGGATCATAGGGAGGAAATTGGTACCACGCACATTGACGTGGGGGTACGCGCGGACCAAGCTTGGATCTGCCGATCCGGTGACGTCACTGGATCGGCAGGCACCCAATCTTTCCGTGCGTCGTTCTTCCATGGATCGTACGTGGAATTCCTACGTGCTCTCGCTCGTAGCACGAAACCAACACGAGCGCCGCCGCCGCACCAACGTACCTACCTACCTACCCGCACACCGCCGTTGTCGTCGCACTACCTGCTCTCTGTGGACCGTCGTCGACCATGTTCGCCGCCCGTCGTATCGCCCAACTCGGTAAGAAAATCGTGCCGTCTCTCGTCTATCATACGAATTGAAGTATCCTTTACTTTATTCGCAAAAGCGGAAAGAAAAACGCCAAAAAAGCCTCTCCATGGTCTGGATGGGTCTGCTGCGACAATTTGCCCGTAGAGGAAGAGGATAGGCTCAGTACCCAATTCGGAAAAAAATGGCTTTGTTACCCTTGATACGGGTCAAACTTCGACTCACCTTGACGATACTTTTGGACGCTTTGTAGGAGGCGCTCGTGCCTATAGCAGCACGGCTGCTCTCTGGGGTGCTGGAAAGGTAACCCAAGTCATTGGAGCCGTTGTGGATGTTCAATTCGATGAGAAACTCCCCAAGATTCTCAACGCTCTGGAAGTGGAAGTCGTAGCGGGCGCTGAGCGCCTCGTCTTGGAGGTTGCCCAGCATCTGGGAGAGAACACTGTCCGTACGATTGCTATGGAAAGTACCGATGGTCTCGTCCGTGGACAAAAGTGCGTCGACACTGGCGCTCCTATCCAGGTCCCTGTCGGTCCGGATACCTTGGGACGCATCATCAATGTGATTGGAGAACCCGTCGACGAGAAGGGACCCATCTTCCTCAGCAAGGAGGCCGAAAAGTACGCCCCCCTCCATCGCGCCGCCCCTACTTTCACGGAACAGGGACGATCCCAGGATATTCTCGTCACTGGAATCAAGGTCGTTGATCTTTTGGCGCCTTACGCCAAGGGAGGAAAGATTGGTCTCTTTGGCGGAGCCGGTGTCGGTAAAACCGTCGTTATTATGGAACTCATCAACAACATTGCCATGAACCACGGAGGATACTCCGTCTTTGCTGGTGTTGGTGAACGTACCCGTGAAGGTAACGATCTTTACTACGAAATGATTGAGGGTGGAGTCATCAAGATTGATGAAAAGACGGGATCCACCGCTGGTTCCAAGGCTGCCCTCGTGTACGGACAGATGAACGAGCCCCCAGGTGCTCGTGCCCGGGTTGCCTTGACTGGTCTCGCTATCGCTGAGTACTTCCGTGACGAAGAGGGCCAGGATGTGTTGCTATTCGTCGACAACATTTTCCGGTTCACCCAAGCCGGTTCAGAGGTGTCTGCCCTCCTGGGACGTATTCCTTCGGCTGTCGGTTACCAGCCTACTCTAGCGACGGACATGGGAGCTCTTCAGGAGCGTATTACTTCCACCGGAAAAGGATCCATTACCTCCGTGCAGGCCGTCTACGTGCCTGCTGATGATCTGACCGATCCCGCCCCGGCCACCACCTTTGCTCACTTGGACGCCACGACGGTGTTGTCTCGTTCGATTGCCGAACTTGGAATTTACCCTGCTGTCGATCCCCTCGACTCCACATCCCGTATGCTTGATCCCCGTGTGATCGGACAGCGCCATTACGATGTTGCCCGTTCCACTCAGAAGCTCCTACAGGATTACAAGTCCCTCCAAGATATTATCGCAATTCTGGGTATGGACGAACTCAGCGAAGACGATAAACTCACCGTCTCTCGCGCCCGTAAGGTCCAAAAGTTCATGTCTCAGCCTTTCCATGTCGCCGAAGTCTTTACGGGTACCGCCGGAAAGTTTGTGTCGCTCGAAAAGACCATTGACGGCTTTTCCCAGATTATCAATGGAGACTACGACGATTTGCCGGAGGGTGCCTTCTACATGGTTGGAGATATTGAAGATGTCAAGGAGAAGGCGGGTCAAATGGCTATGTAAACGAGGATTACGCGATTGTTATTATAAGTCGGGAGTCGTTCCCCCCTTTTTCGACGAAAGCGTATTTCGAAAACTAATAGTTCAACGAATTCCAATTACTGTACGGCCCATCCCCACAATAGAGTAAGCTTCTTCGACGCCTGAATCGTACAACGCGCTCTAAAAAACAAGGAGTAGTTTCACACAGATCTTCTTCGCTTGAAAAAAATCGTCTCACAGTCAAGACAAAAATACCGTAACTTGACACCATCGATCACGTAGTAAGGGACAGACGCACAAACCTAAAAGTCGGCAAAGATGAGCTCACAATTCGCAAGTCTGCCGAAGCGGACGGTAACCTCAAACTGAGTGCATCAAGCGGTTCCGAAGAAACTGACAGATCGGCATTTTCTTTCGCAAAGCAAATATGCCAACCTTCCAATCAATACAAATGCATCCCGAGCTGCGCACCCGACTCGTCACGGAATCCAGCTCCATCGGCTTGCCCAGGAATCCGGCTTCCTCCACGAATAACGGAGCAGACTCGTCCACTCTGACCCAGCAAAACCCATTCCAGCCGATTGAAACGCCACAGGCACTATTGTCGCGCCACCCAGGAAGCCTGCGAATCATCGACTCTACAGGTTCAAGATCACGTCCGATCGCCTTGCCACAAGCGAACAATCTACGACACGATGTGGCTCAGGCGCTGATTGCGACTTCTAAATACGGACGGTTCTTACACAACGTCCACGAACGAAGTAAAGATCAAGCTGATTGCCCAATTTCGCCATTCAGGGTCAGCGGCACAATCTCTGTCCTAGAAATGCTCCAAGAAAAAGCACGAGAAAGTGAATTCCCAACGTTGACTACTGGTTCGTTTTCTTTAGACCGACTGCTGTCTTTTCCTAAAGAGTACTCAGTGGCGCCATCGGCAGAAATGACACTCAATCACAGCAGCGACCCGCATTCAGGAATACCTTTTGGATATGTGACCCAATTTTCCGGGCCGCCCGGCTGTGGAAAAAGTCAAGTAGCGCTGCAAGTTGCCAGCTCTACCGCAAACATAAAAACATGGTATCTTAGCAGCAATCCTAGCCTCCGATCCTATGCCCAACGTCTTTCGCAGCTTGTCAAGCATTATCCGCAATCAGTGCAATTTGATGTGCTGACGAGGACAGATTTCCTTTCTGTGGGAGACGATCATCAGTTGTTAGCAGCCCTCGCTGACATTGAGCTTTCACTGGAATCTGGAACTGTAGCAGCGCCGAACTGTCTCCTGGTTTTCGATTCGGCTTCAGGATGTTTGAACTCCGACTCGCCCTTCCTTACCATTTCTAACACCCTGCGGCGCGTCGCCCGACGATACCGGGTCGCCGTTGTTATCACGAATGGCTCAGTCTCACATCGTAGCGGTGATGACGGTCGGTTATCAACACCCAAACCAGCATTGGGAAAATTCTGGAAGGCAGCCGATATTCAAGTCTGGGCGGAAGTTGCCCGATCAGGAGGCGAGACGCATTGTCGACTAGAAAAACATCCTGCAAAACGAATAAGTACAGAAAGTCCTCAGGTCGGACGGTTTCGGGTTGACAAACGCGGAGTGCAAGACACAGAGCCCTCTTCGTAATTGATGGTTCGAAGAGAGCCTGCACGATGAATGTATTTTCTAATTTTATAAGTTTCGTAAACTGGGCGCGTAATTTCGAAAGAAGTGGAATGGCAACTTACATTCTTAAAACCCATTCTTTCTCACATTTCTGTCCCCATCCTGCAAGTATTTTATCAGTTTGCTCCATACCTGTGAGCTGACTGACTGTGAAGGAGAAGTGATTGAGGCTAACTGTAAAAAAAGCTACTGATGAGCTTTAATGGCAAGGGGGTTCCACAAATTCTCGCTGATCTGGTACTAAAAAAGTATCTTGCCTCGGCCCACGTTTTGCCACCACCCTAGAAAAGATCAGCATCATTCCCAACAATCATCACTCAGATTCCAGAAACTTTGTTTCACCGACTATGCGAGTGTCGCTCTTGCTCTTTTTCTTTTTTTCTCGTTGTTACGCATTGTCCCCTCCAGGGAAAGCACCCATGACGAAGCAGAGCTGGAAAATATTTTGGGATTTGCAGTGCCCCTTTGCGAAAAAAAACTGGGAGCGATTTCCTGAAATCAAAAAGCGTTTCGCGGACCAATTCGATTTTTCGGTCTATTTGACGAGCTTGGCTTTTCACCCGCAGGCATTCCCGGGCCAATGTGCGGCAAAACTCATCGAAAATTTCAAAGGAACTGACGCCAGATTCAAATTTATTGACGCATGCTACGCTAATCAAGAACGATACACCAACAAGGCTCTTGGCGATGCCCGCATGTCCGAAATCGATTCAGTCTTCTGTGACATTGCGAAGGAAGCTGGAATTCTCGATGAAAAGTTCAACGAAGATTTCTTTCTTGCCAACGTCCATGACTGGACGGAAGTAGTGAAACCGGCTTACGAAGAGCATAAAATCGCCATGGGTTACGGGGTATTTGGAACGCCAAAGCACGTCATTGAAGATAAGCTTGTGCTTGGAACTGAAAGTTCCTGGGGACCCGACGAATGGGCCAGTATAATCGATCGTCTCAAGTCTCAGTAGTAAAGAATCTGATAGACAGTTGCAACGAATGAGAACATGTTTTGCGCACTTCTTTACGACGCCAATTTCATATCTGCTTTTTTAATTTTTTTTAGAGCTATAGCCCTTGCAATTCTGAAATTCAGGCCAATTCGCTGCAATCAATCTGGGATCGTTTGTGTTTCTGCGAGTAGGTACCTTCCCCCACTGTTAGTGAGCTGCTTTCATGAAGTTGCTTCAGTCAAGCGAAAGCTGTTTACATTAGTGAAAACCGAGCAATTTTGCGTCTTACGCACTTTCCCATTCTACTCCAACTCAGCTGGTCCCTTTCGCAATTTCGCATGCGTCAGCATAATGACCTTAGACAAAGGCGGGTGCACGCATTGAACCTTGGCTACGGGACTATCATTAGGCTTTCAGTCGAGCCCAGCGGAAGCGACAAAGCTTATATCTTGCACTGAACAGCTGGCATCAAACAAGCCTCAAAGTTGCCGTACAATCGCACGCCCCAAGATTTGCGGGTACTATGTTTGACGCAATCTCATGCGGAAATATTTAGGTGCCATTGTTGTGGCGTCCGATAATAAGTGTAAAATCCTTCCCTCTGAAGGCAGCCTTGAGAAGCTGATGAGAAGAGGGACCAGCTTATCCGAATGCGTCCGATTTTCCAACTTGAGTTGGAAGCAGCATAGATGAAACCCTTATACCTTGACAGACATTACTTCTTTACATATTTCAGCATCCGGGGTTTCAAAGCTCCGTCTAAAACAGGGCGCTCAACATGACGGATGCATACTACACCTCTGGTGATCTGGCCATTCTGCAATGAGAATATACTTGAGACAAAGACCAATTTTTTTAAGCCTCACTTCATTTACATCAGAGAAGGATACGCCTTGTAAACTGGAGTAATTCATACACAACACAGCCTTACCGCTAGAATCGTCCGTAGCTTTACCACCCATCCATTTCTCGTGCACTCGAGATTTTTTTCATCTAGGTAGCCTTGGCCAGATAAGTCAACAAGAGCTCGACCTTCATTTGAGCAGCCAAGAACATGAAGGCGTTTAAGTATCCAAAAGCAAAGCAATTACCAAGGACCGTGACTGGGACTCTGCAGAAACGTGTACCACTTACTACTGGCGTTTCGGTAATTCTTGGAACTAGTAGAGGGACACAAAGGATACAATAACCTCGAAGCGTCACATTTGTCGAGCTGTTGCCATTTCATAGGATAACCTCGATTTACGGCACTGACGGCGAAATCAATGTAACGAGGGGGTATCCGTCTTTCCTTGAGCTCAGGATGAGAGAAAGATTGAACAGTCATAATCTACAACCTTCTTTCGCCTTCAGATTGCATATGCTTCTGTTGAACCATATCCATTTTTCGCTTCATAAACTTTCGGTTCTGTGTCTCCACATGCCTGGTCCGTATGGAGACAGTTCGGTCTGTCAAATACGAAAATTCGTCGCCGGTAGCAGGATTGGCCCGGATATTGTTACCAGCATCGCTACTCTGTACATCAGCAGTTGCTCCTTCACCATTTCTGAACCTTGCCGAAAGCTGCAAAATAATGGCGTCCAATTTTTCGTAGCTCCAAGACCCCCCAACAATGCGTGGAAGAGAATCTTTTTTCAACCCAAAGGGTTTAAGCTTCTCTAACATTTCCGCACCAGTGGATGCTGTATGCACGTTAGCCCTCCTTCCTAGTGCACGTTGCATCAGCTGAAGAACAATCGGAACTACTACGTCTGAGAAAGATTTTCGTCCTCCTGGCGGTGGTAGTGAGCATATATGAAAAGCTGCAATTCTTAGTGGCATGGCATCACGCACTAAATTTTGAACTTTTGCCAACCCGCTTCTCCCAATGCTTTGCCCTCTCGTGACCCTCAGTACAACGAACCCTTTATCTTGCACGTTTGTAAAGCCGGAAATAAATGAGAGCCAGAAAAAAAGAATGCGCATGCGTGCAGAATTCACCTCATCGCCCATTCCGTCCAATCTATTACGATCGACGCAAATGACAGGACGTCCTTCATTATCCGCTGGAAGTTTTGCCAGAAACCCCAGTTTTATTTTTGCAATATCGTCGCTTGTTAACGCACCATGCCCCGAAAAGTCAAAGAGAGGTCGCCAAGCCCTGTCTTCAAAATACTCTAGTCGATGTTTCCAATGCAGGGCCAGCCGTTTGGTCGCAGCGGGAAAGTTGAAATTCTCATGGCGTAGAAAGAGTAACAGATTGGACTCTCTGTGGACGATTTCAGGGCAGCATGACATTGCTTGTACATACGCCGCCTTTTCTGGAATTTTCAAAGCATTCGTTTCTTCTTGAAAGCGAGAGACTGTTTCAGGATTTGATGGATGACACGAACGCCACTGCTGCCTGTAGACAAAGTGAGGTTCTGCGGCGGTCGCAGTGCCACCGGATTCCGCAGCCATTCCACGAGCCGCAGGTGCTAATTTTTCGTCGTCACTATCCGTATCTGTCATACGAGTGAGTAATCTATAACACGCTTTTTTAAAAGACCGTGCTCTCTAGAGACTGGTGATTGTGCTCTCTAAGCGATAAGAAAGTGGACAAGTGAACGGATAGAAACTGGAGATGTGACGATTTCCAACATAAAATATGATGCACGCAGCAGCATGCGAAGTTTGACATGACAATGTCCGCACCACGCAAAATGAAAAAGGACCTCGCAGATGTTACCCGTAGCAAGTTAAGGCTTGCAGCAAAATCGATTTAGAGCTACGACGAGCGACTGTGACATACTGCTCGAAAGCCTAATAAAACATAACATCAGTCAAAAGCAAAACTTCCCCTTCACCGCAGTCACTTTTTCCAAACGAAGAACCAAGCAACTCCTAAACATTGCTGATAGTCTTGGAGTGTTCGCTTTTGGATTTACAACAGGTCGTCAGTTAGGGATGAATTTCATTTTCCATCGCTCCACTATTGTGCGAAACAGAACGTGAGATAAATACAAGAGAAAATTTGCTTAAACAGTGATCAGACCCTGCCAAATCCGCTATATGGCTGCTAACCCGCTGCACATACCGTTTTTGCGAATGCAAATCGATCCTATTTCTTAGAAGCAAAATTTGAGCGGAAAATTTTAGCATATATAAAAGCACAGACCGGAGAAATGGAAACGATAACTCACAGTCAAGAGCATCAAATCAGGCTGGCTTTGTTGTTCAAAATCAGCGTCAAGCAAAGCGGAACAATTGCATTCTGGGCTGATTGCAAGGTAGCTTGACCTCAAAAAAAGTTGGTGCTGTACCAGGAATCGTGAACTGGTGTCAGTGTAAGCTGCTCGACTTTGAAGGACTTACGTTGCTAATAATAAAATCCTTTCATTGACAGTCTTCTGTCGTAGGAAGTGCTTTCTTGGATACTACAGAGCCCATTTACGAATCTTCAAAACTGTCGAAAATACCTGGAATTGTGATTTAACTGTCAACGGACAAATCCTTACTAAGAATTGTTAGTTGCTTAACGTATGACCCGTTTAGTGGATTTGACATAATTGCCCATTTAGAGAATTTCCTGTAGATACAAGACCATGATCGGAGATTTACCGGTATGTCGTCCTCGTAGAAACGTAGCTACTGACGTATCCTACCAAAGGTCTGTAAACGTTTAATGTACAGTTAGAATCGATTCAGTATTTTGGATCGCCTCGTTTCTGAACCGTACAGCCCCAAGCAACATATTTATCTGTTTATATAGGGCAAGACTACTTAATTTTAAACGATAAGTTTTACACCGTATAAAGTAATTTTGCTTTGCATGACATTTGTTAATTCACTACAAGCAGGAACGACTTTTGTATATCGACAATTTCTGCCATTTCTTCTCGTGCGAAGCAGAACGATAGCGGTACCGACAGTACCCGTTCGCAGTCACACCTTGCAGCAGACGCCGCTTCGCTCGTCGGGACACTTTCCCTTGTTGCGGCTGTCCGGTCCATTACAGAAGGCAACCACTTATCTTACCACGAAACAAACGCCAACTAACATCGCATGACACTAGTAAGTTAAGCAATGCAAACAAGTAACCGCCTTCAACGCTTAGCGCATGACAATGATGTGACAAGCTTGCAGCAGGATGATGATCACCTGGACGAAACGCTCGCAATGCGTAAGCTAGCTACCAAGCAGATACAAGAAGCCATGGAATTCGTCAAAGATAAAAAGGATTACGAAGAGGCTATCCGTCTCGTCCCAAACATAGTCGAGGCCGAAACACACGCGTCCTTGTTTATGCGCCGTGAAGACTTTAACGCTTGGGCGGCCGCTACTAGACTCGCGATTTACTGGAAGACGAGACGAGAAACGTTTGCGGAGCGGGCTTTTCGGGCCATGTTTGATTTATCTGGAGGTGGATGCTTAGATAAAGAAGACGTGAAGGATCTCAAGACAGGTCTTGTTGCCCGCCTTCCTGCGGACTCCAGCGGCCGTTCCATTTACTGTATCGATCACGCTCGAATGTCTGGACCAGAGAGCGTGGTAAATGAAAAGAGAATACGCTTTTTGTTCTTTTGGATTTCCCTGGCGGGTCAGAATCGGAAGGCGCAAAAAAACGGAATGGTCTTTTTGCGAATTATGGACCGTCCCGTAGTGGATAGGAGTGCCAATAATCGGGTTCTTCATTTTATGAGCAATGGAATGGCTGTGCGGATCGAAGGGTTTCATCTTATTTACATCCCACCGACAGCTAAAGACCGGAGATATTCGGACAATCTGGTCACCCTACTGCTTCAGATCTTGAAGCACGCCTTGGGTGATCGCGGAAATTTGCATATTGGGTACTCGGGTATTGAAGTTCTTCCACAGCTCTTACCGTATGGCTTGAAAGCGGAGGGGTTACCAGTTACACTGGGTGGCAGCTGGACCTACGACAAACTTGAAGCGTGGATCAAATACCACCAAATGGTATATCAAGCTCCCGGGAAGAAGCCAAAATCAAACAACCTTCCAACCATCAAAGGGCAAGTAGTCCTCAGATCGACGGGGACTAGAACTTCAACCAACATTTCGCAGTCATCTCCTTTTCCAGCAGTACAGTCCAACGACCGCATGGTACACAGAAGTTTTACGTGCCGGATTCAGCGCCGAAAAAGCGTCAAGCAAAAGATCGATTTAGTGGGCGCTCGATACCGCCGTGGAATAAAACTCAACCCCACCAAAACATAAGCAATTGTCTCTAATGCAACGACACCATGCAACCGAGTCATTCAATTACCTTTCTTAGCGTACATGATGTTGACAAGTGGTCGGAGAACCTCTTACAAGAACCAAAACCGATTCAGAGTCAAAACTAGCTTTTAGTGTGATTGACAGGGCATGGCTAAACATGAAAAAATGGACAGTATTGTAAGGATAGTTGTGTAGAGGGCCAATGGCCGTTTGTTATGTAAGGACAAAAATTCTCAGCGCTCTTCATTTTGTTGCTCTCACTTGGACAGTCCTAGCTCCACAGAGAATCCCCTCTGTTACGATATACACCAATGTACACCGTATGGACAGAAGCGCTGTTAGGAACAGAGCCTGGTAAACAAGAGAGGGCGTTATTACGAACGACCGGCGATACACCTAAGAGACTTAGGGACTGTAAAACTCTACTCGTTGGCGACGCTCCCCTCGGGTTAGGCAGCGGATACGAGGACCTATGCGTAAACTAGCAATGCGGATCAAAGAACTTATAAAACAATGATTGAAGAATTAGTGCTATAAACTAGTTCTCGTTGCTTCTCCGATTTGCCAACAAAACAACAAAACTGAGAAACAAACTCAACCGTACACAAATATCTTTCTTCGGTCATAGTATTCCTATACCATGACCCGCGCTCACATATACTTATAGTGACACCGAGAATACCTTCCATAACATGCATGCCGTGGAAAATGGAGCGCATCCATTTACATCCGTTAAGCAGGCAATAAGTATTATCTGTCCCACTCCGTTGCCACCGTCAGAACACGACACGTTCTGTCGCGTTCTCTCCAACGCTCGATACATCATTGTATCTAGGGACTCCATACAATAAGACCGAACTAACTCCCATACGACTCACTTCATTCTCAAGAACACTCCAACTGCCGTTCACCGTGTTGACATCCAACTGACGGACATCATTAGAAGACATGTCGCATGGTACTATACCGTGACACCCTCGACCACACATTACCCACACGGACAAGGGTGACAGCCGTGCCTTCTCCATCCGCTTCTAGTACCAAGGTTGGGCGATGTCGGGATATTTACAGAACATGCTGAGCGGAACCAACGGAACTTTTGCAGAATTCGATTCTTCAGCTAACGAAAGCGTTAGTCAGTATGAACGCATCCGAAGCTGGTTATTACAGAGATGCAGTAAAGCTGGCCCAAAAGTTGTACAAGCCAAGTCCAGTCCAGCTGTCTTTATCTGCTGTGACAGCTACAGCTCTAGGGCTATGGTTGAAGCCGTGCCTTTTACCCTTTGCTCAGCTTATCAGCGAAAGGTTGCTTAAAACCAAATTGTGTAGAAGCGCTAAAAAGGGAGACTGTTGCTCGACTACCACCGGACGAGAAAGGACGTTTTGTGAGAGGGCACGGATGCCTCTATTGTTGAAAAGCGTCGTCGTTGTATCTTCTTT